>NC_056741.1:187699583-187740151 GCF_019279795.1 Protopterus annectens | reverse complement strand
TTTTCAGAAATTAAAAAAAAAGCCATCACACTCACACACACACACACATACATACACACACACACACACACACACACACACACACACACACACACACACACACACACACACACACACACACATATATATATATATATGATCTCACTGAGTTGTGTCTTTGTAGAGCACTATCCTACTTGCTGTCCCTAGAATAAATCTGTCTGCTTTATACAAAACAATGCACAGCAAACACATATTAGTAACCAGATTTTACAATCATGCTAACCTACTGCTTTAAAATATATTACATGACATTTCTTCCAGAATAGAGTTATAAGATTATTTATGCTTGTCAATCAGATGAAGTAAATGAGTTATAGTAAAGTATATGTTTGGAACACAAATTTTTAACACAGATTATTATGCTGCTGTTAAGTAGATTTTCAAAATCATTTAAATAAATGTTTCATTTTTTATGCCTTCTAAAATAAGACATTTACTTACTACAAGAAACTACATCATTTAAACTCATAACTGACATATTTTATGAACAGAGTATTTTTCCTGAATCTGTGGTGTGTCAGTGTGATAACCTTGTCAATGTTTATACTAACTGCTTTCAGTTTCTCTGTAAGAATTCTGTGATTTGAAGATTCTGAGGTAACTCAAGGACACTGTGCATGAGACAGCCCACATCCCAGATTGTCTCTCTTAACATTTTGGCGGGAAACTTATTAAAAACTAGTGACAAACATTCATTTAGCAGTGTAAATGCATCTAAACATGACAGAACCTCCACAATGTATTCCACAGATCATCACAGCCTCTATGCAAGTGAAATTAAACTCAAAATTACCAACAAGCAATAAAACTCAGCATTCTTCTCCCAACTCAATTTTCATACAAATCCTATTATTCACTGTGCCCACACAGTCAAAAGCATTTCTATATATTAATAAAGAAAAGAAATAAGAGTAGAAAATAAAAGGGAGTGAGGCAGAAATAAAAAAAATGTAAGAGAAAGCTGTAAGAAGTATATACAATGGAATGTTACTTACTGTTTATATTAATAGAGTTAAAAATAAAACATATTATTTACTCTTATTTAGTTCTGATTATTATTAGTTAAAGCATGACATATTATTTACAAACAAGCATAAGCAGTATAATCAAGAAAGTATAATTAGAAATAGCATTTGAAGAACTTATAAACTTTTACAAGAAATAAATATGTTATTATTCTATTAATGATATTTTCATTACTGTTCTCTCCCTGCCCTCCCCCACCCTTTACCCACTACATAATCTAAATAGAATGTCATTGTTTAAACAAAGAAAAATAATAAAAGAAGAAGGAAAAAAAGGTAAAGATAAAAAAATGTATCAAATTACTAACCTTACTTTTTTCAGAAAGAGAAACAAATCGAGTCACAGCCTGCCATTAAATCCTCAGGCATTTTGACTGGTTATGAAACAAAACATTTCTTTGCACATAGAGAATAACTTTGATTAAATCTTTTCCAAAATATTTGTGGCTTTCTGGAAATGCAGGAACTATATTCAAAAGATTAATAATGAACTAAAATGATGAGAGAGAAAAAACATATAACAAATCATTTGTTTTTTAGTCTCTTCTTCTTCTCTGAAGTCTTCCAGGAAGCTTCAGTTGCCAATCTCTTTAATGAAGAACTAGCCCATTCCATTTCTTCTATTTTATCCAAAATCCTTTTTTCTTTGACAAACAGTAAAGCAGAGTCTAAATCATCGAAGACCTTAGGACCATCAGGAAGGAAGATTTAAGCTTGGCAGGAAACAGAAGGTATGTTTTAAACTGTGCTTTTTTAAGCTCCCTTATTAGTGACAGAAAAACTTTTCTTTTAGCAATTACCATGGAAGAATAGTCATTGTCAAAACGCACAGTTGTCTCATTAAACTTAACAGGAGCTTTAGCCCAAGACATTTAAGAACCATCTCTTTATCAAAAGATGATAGAAATCTAACTATAACTGATCTAGGATAGTTTTTGTTAGAGTTAGTATTAGCTATAGATCTATGTGCTCTTTCGATACCAAAAGAGAATGCTTCTGGTAAATCTAAAGTTTTAGGAGCCATGTTGTTAAAAAGAAGTAATATTGTTACCTTCAATATTTTCTGGCAGTCCAAAAATCCTAATGTTATTGCGCCTAGATCTATTTTCCAGGTCATCCAGCTTTGTTTGTAAATGTATATTTTGTTTCAGCAGAAATTCAATGTTGATTTCCTCTTCTTGTATTTTATTTTCCATGTCATTCACAGCTTCTTCTATGCCTGTCATCTGGATCTTCTGTTGTTGCAGGTCCATATGTAACAAGTATATTTGTTTTGTAGTTTTTTTCTATGAAAGTGTCTATTTTAGTATCCATTTTATCCATCTTAGCAGTAAGTTGCTGGACTATAATTATCAGAGACTGAAGTTCTTTCTTGATGCTGGAGTCTTGAGAATTTGTCTTACTGGAACTCATTTCAGACTGATAAACTGACAGGAAAATTTCCAAAGTAATTTCTGACAGGAATATTATTAAGATTTCCTTTCTTTTTTAGATATAGTTCAAGAACTATATAAAACAAACATATTTAGAAAGAAAATTACTTCAAGAATTATTTTTTTAAGTAATTAATTCCTGTCAATGTAATGAAATTGGTGGAGCTGAAGAAATCTGCTGCTATCCTGTGTTCATCCTTGGCCACGCCCCCAATGGTGTACTTTCTAACAGTGTTTTAATCTGATGAAGTTATATGCAGTAATTAAAGGAACAAAAGTGCTTATTCATTCCAATTCTGCGTTAGCGGTGTCATTCCTTTATTGGCAACTGTCTTTTTGTGTGGTTTGTTAGATATGACCAAGGCAGAT
Organism: Protopterus annectens; assembly: GCF_019279795.1. Taxonomy (NCBI): domain Eukaryota; kingdom Metazoa; phylum Chordata; order Ceratodontiformes; family Protopteridae; genus Protopterus; species Protopterus annectens. The sequence continues at coordinate 187,737,282 of NC_056741.1, read as the reverse complement.
TTCAGCTGAGTGACAGGAGAAATGTCTATAAGCTAATCATTCAAAGAAAGCTTTGTTCCTAAGTATTGTTGCACATTGCATAGAGAAGATCTCAGTTGCAGTATATTTGAGAAATGGAATGAATGTTGATCAGACTGAAAATGCCCTCAGAACAGTACACTATTCCATTACAACAGCAATCTAGTTGTGTAAGTAAATAGAACAAATCTCCAAAAGAGTTGTATTTAATACTAAACTGCTGGAACTAGTCTGTAAATGAGAAATTAGCTTAACACTCAATGACGATGTCAATGCTTGTGAGATATGTTTGGTTGTTGGGTATTTATTCACCTGCCATTAAAACCAGGTAATCTGGTGAGATGAGACTGCTGCAATATCAAACAATACCAAGCAAAACTGACACAAAATACAGTTTGGTTGGGCAATTTGAGAGAGAAAGACAGAAGGCTGTGGATGCAAATCACCTATGCAACATCACGAGTGATAGACCTCACAACTGCCCTTATTTTGGAGGAACATTCATATTTTCATGCCTAATTTATCCCTGCACATTATGTATCTTTTTCTGGGAGTGTGTCCCCATTTTCAGGTTTGATTTACTTCTTCACACAATTTTCTGAATCCCACCTCATCACATGATTTTTGAAGCTGTCGAACACATGTAAAACCAGACTACATGACCATTATAATAGAGATACCAGTAATTTAAAGAAAGAAAACATGCATCTTACATCTCTCTTTTCATATGCAAAAATACATAACCTCATGTGGTACAATTTCGCAATACAGTTCAATAAAGTCTAAAGATTTTAAACTGTCTATTTGATAATGTATTTATAGTTTTCTATCATTTTTGTTACGTTTGTTTTTAAACATGTGTTTCTGTGTGGTGTCCCACATTCCTACTGGAAGCAGGAATGTGCTGTTTGGTACAGAGACGGATCATGTTCCAATCAGGAACTCGCATGGTAATTGGCCAGGCATCCCAGCCATTCCAATGTCCCATTGCTTGCCTGTCTCTCCTGTTTACCATAAACACTGGTCAAATCTGTCATTGTGCATAGTATTTTCTCCTTTACTTTTACAATGATTACGGACATTTGCTTTAAAACCTTTATTTCAAATATTATAGCAAAAACACTGACGGCCATTTGATAAGCAAAATAAAACAGTTTCACATTGACAACAGACCTAGCATGTACCACAGTAAACCTCCCTTCACTTAAAACACACATTCATTGAATATGCAAATGCATCTGGCCAGGGGCTGAACATGTGTACACTTACATCCACAAACTTACCCCAAATGTAGAAATTATAACCACATTGATGACTGCATCCTTCTCAGATGTCTGTCTCAAAAAATCAGTAATGATAATGAACAAAGTCACATATTTCAAATTTATTTCACTCCTTTTATCAAATAAGAATATGGAGAATATGGTGACAGAACATCTATGGGAATATCATGAGGGGAATGTATCATGTCTGAGGGTTTTTGTTATGAGACAGGTTGCACATAGAACAGGTTATACCGACAAATATAGATCTTTATTATTAGATAAAGTGATAAATATTTTACAATTTAAAACAATCTGATGGCGTAAATGCTTATTTTACCTAGAAAGTGTTCTCATTGGTTAATTGACTGATTGAAGGGAGCCTTTTGTACTATATGTATAATATATGTGAGAATTTTTTTAACTTTTGAAGAGCTGTTTAACTCTAGTTTGAGTAAAGCATTTTTACCCTCACCTTGTGTTTTATTTTGGTGGTTAATCTCTCAATGAATCACATCTGACAAGGACTACAGCTGCAGATTCCACTCCTATCTGCCAGTCCGGAGTTGTCCTCCATTTTGTGTCAATGACCATTGCTGTTGGTTGTACAACTCTCCCCTCACCAATTCCTCCCTGTGTTTGTCTGATGTCTCCTTCACCATTGCTTTCTCCTCCCTCATTGTGTTACCACACACCCTGTCAGTCTTGTCTGCCCCCCCTGCTACCTATCCTAATGTTATTACCTTCTTACTTCCCTTACCTCCTTCCCCAACTTACCTTCTTCTAATGCATGACAAATGGGTACCTGTTTCACAAATATAAATAAATAAATAAAAATAATTACCTCTCCTTCCCCACCTCAATCCTGCATATTCCCTAGCTGTTCACCTTCTGTTTAACCCTCTGCTTGCTACCTCTTTTCATCTGTTTCCTACATTCCCATTTTCAATCTTTAATCTGGTCAGATGTCCCTGTGAGGTTTCCATACCATATTTGTTTTCTGCTCTCTGTGAGTATTGGGTCACAATGAGTACCATCAATGTGCACAAACAACTGTTGAGCACTGCTGCTGTTTATTATATATCAGAAAGCTCAGCCAGCATATTTCACAACTCCAACTGTTATGTACAACCAGTCTCATACATTGTTTATATTGGCCTTTTTGCCAGCAGTCACATATATGATATGAGCATTGCTATGTGGCAGTTAGCACATATGAAACTGAATAGGGCCACAAAGTTTTAAGCACTTACATTACACTACCATCTATGGATCTGAATAATGAGATCAGAGCCCAAAGGTGTTGCTGCAAGTGTGTGATACACAAGTACTGTGTGTTTCACTGAAAGCATGTCTCAGACTATACAGGCAGTAAGGGGTCTGCATTCAAATCCCATAAGGGCTGCGTGTGATCATATCATTGTTATAGTAGAGTGGCTTCCATGACCTTTGCATTGCAGTACTGGTAAAGTGCTGATTGCAATGGTGTTTTAACTTTATTTCATCAATGTGTTTGCACTTTTCTCTCCTTTCCACTAAATACATGTATGTGTTCATTTTTTCTTTTCAGATATTTGACATTTATATGCAGTAGCATCCAGACCAGCACTTCTGTCACTACCCTGGCCTCACATATCAGCACCATCGGCTATCACACCACCACCAGCCACAGGTGTCCCCAGCTGTCACACTCACCTCCATCCCCAGCAGCATCAGTGTCTTAACTCACTGTGTTTGATGTCTCCTTCTCCATTGTCTTCAACATCCCTGATTGTGTTTATAATCTTGTCTGTGTTATATTTTTGTTTGTGTGACCCTACTAACTGCTCTAAGCCACCTGTTTTCACCTCTGTTTCATTATTACCTTCCATAACTTATACTTCTCTACAAAGACAAACATCATCACACTAGGCTACCACATAACATGTTTGTGTTGTTACAGCCAGGTGTGCAGGATCACATTAGACTCCTTTGATGTGTGCCCTTGACAGATGAGCACCACAGTTACATATACTGGCTTGTGGGACACCTTTAAGGTATGCACATCACAGGGGAACACTGCTGTTGCTTGTACTGGTCTGTTGGCCAGATCATGTTAGACACCTTTGAGGTGTGTACACGGCAGACAAGCACTACTGTTGCTTGTACTGGTCTATGATCTGGATTGTGTTGGACACCTTTGAGCTGTGTACATGACAAGTGAGCACTACTGTTGTGTTGGACACCTTTGAGGTGTGTTCATGACAAGTGAGCACTGCTGTTGCTTGTACTGGTCAGTTGCAGGATCATATCAAGCACCTCTGAGGTGTGTACATGACAGATGAGCACTATTGTTGCTTATAGTACATGACAGATGAGCACTATTGTTGCTTATACTGGTCAGTGGGTGGGATTGTGTCAAACACCATTGAGGTGTGTACATGACAGATGAGCACTATTGTTGCTTATACTGGTCAGTGGGTGGGATTGTGTCAAACACCACTGAGATTGTGTCAAACACCACTGAGGTGTGTATATGACAGATGAGCACTACTGTTGCTTGTACTGGTCTGTGGTTGCACCATACTTCTACCTGGCCTTCCCATATTCCTTGTTGTGGTTGTGGGCAGGACATTTATTGAGCTGCTTTTTGGTAATACTTGGCAAGCTAAATTCAGTGTTAATGAGCAGTGGGACCTTTCACATACACATGAAATAGAAGTGGGGTTGCCTCAGTTATGTTCACAGCATTTCTAAATCCTATGGATAATTTATTGGTGTTCAGCGTAGACACATAATAAATATAGTCTTCATGCACTATTATGGCCTAGTGATTAAAGATATAAAAGAACTCAAATAATGAAGTCAACCAATATAAAAAGTAAATGTGTGCTTTCAAATGTTTCCACATTTAGTCATTTTTTTCTTGAATAAAGACAATAAATGTAAATCATAAAATAGTTTACACCCCTCTTTCTCTTTTTATTAAGTTTCAGTGGTAAAGCAAGCATGGTTCCATTCTTTTCCATTATACACTTCATATATAAGATGGTCAAGTTGTTATTAATTTAAAATAATTTCAAAACAAAACTCTCCTTGACAACTGCATGGAGGCAGAGGTAGGCACTTGTATCTTCTAATGGATTTTAGGGGTCTGCTCCAATCCTATGGTTCATTGGGTAACCAGCTTCATAGTCTGCTTTGAAAACTTACTCAACTCAGTACTCATCTTTCCTACATGGTTGTGTTAGTGGCACTACTGACCTCATCACATTGCCAACATCAGGGGTGCTGCTTGCTAAATATGCAGTGACCATCCACGAGACTCAGCAAACAAAACCAATGCAGTATACAGGTGACTGATGATTACTTGAAGCCTAAACAAGAAACAGCTCTTTTTAAGGCTTAGTGAGTATAAAAAATGTATACAGTTCTGTGTCATTATTGAAACATGGTTCCAACGCAGTGACAACAGAACCTTCCTTCTAGAGTTCAATGCTCATCATGCATTCAGATCCTCTACTGAGGGTACCTTTGTTATCAGTGGTGTTGTTTCCATGCATGTCTTTGAATCCTTTCACTCTAGACATACACAGCTAGACAATGACTACAAATTGTTTTGCATCCTGGTAACTGTAACTAAGACACCATTATAACATATTAGCCAAGTATATAAATCCCTCTCTGTTCTCCATATCCCATGAGATGCATCTAAGTAAACTGGAGTCCCTTCCTATTGTACCAAACAATATCACCATTGGACAGCTCAGCTGTTTATCTGTTAGCTGGGATACTTAGACTGTGACAAATAACTATGCTGTACTCTTCCTAGACTTCCTTATTGCAAATTCACTAGACCAGATTGTACACAATTATAACACTTTTATGCTCTGACCCTGTAATTATACAATTTTTGGTTAGCTGGACTAAGAAATATGCAGCCTGGGAGAGACAAACCTGAAGATGCATTCAGAATGATGAAACAAGTACAGGTTATTTATGTACACAGTACTGGACCACAATTACCAGTATGTTTCAGTCATAGTCCATGTAGATGTAAAGGACCTGAGATGTACCTCCCCGGACTATATGAAGAGACATCTTGGAACTCTTGGAATATGTATCTTAAGCTTGAATGAACCTATCATTAAGCAGCATTTTACCTTCTCCAAGGATGATGCCGCAATATGAACAGATGGCTGAGTTTAATAATTGACTTGTCGCCTGCTATCACTGGAGGGGGTGCAACATCTGTCAGCATGGAGGGAGATAATCAACAGACTATGCTGCTTTGCTGGGGATTTTAGGCAATACCAAACAGAAAGTACTTCCGACATAGCAAATCAAAACCACGAAAATCTAGGGTCTATATCACATCAGCAAATGCTAAAAATAGCAAACACTGATATATTGAACTTCAAAGTCCGAAAGCTGAAAACAGTGAAGGAACGGATCAGCGATTTTTTCCCAGGGGAAATATTTGCTGGGCCATTCTCTGGGCTTTGCTGTTTACTCCACTGTGTTGCGATCTCAGAGTTGGTATATTTAAGTTGGGGGGGGCACTTAATTTTGACTGTATACTCTTTTGTTTTTTTTTTGATCAGCGATTTTTTTTTCCTGGGAAAAAATTTGCTGATCCGTTCCTTCACTATTTTCAGTTTTCAGACATTTGAGTTTGATAAAAAAAAAAAACTATCCTTGTTTCCCGCCTTTCCTGACCTAGAGTAGTCCAAATACAGGCTTTGCTGTATTCTGGATGACTGTCCGATCTAGCTAAACTGCAAGTATTTCTGCTTCTTGAACTATTTTAAACTGTTTATTGCAAAAATGAAAAAAAAATTATCCCTGTTTCCCATCTTTCCTGACCTAGAGTAGTCCAAATACAGGCTTTGCTGTATTCTGGAGTTTTGGAAAGTTCCTGTGTTGCCCATTTCTTGATAAAGGATCTCTTTTGTTTACCAGTGGCAGTGGGAGCTTAGACAGCCTATCTATCCTTGAGGAGTGTTCACATTGGGGACAAGAGAATCCTATTAGTCTATTGGCCGTTTTTCAGCTCTTTCAAGCTCCCTGTATAAACCCGCTTACGCAGGTTTTGCACTTGTTACTTATGCTTATTACTCCTCGAAACTGCAGAAAGATGCTAGCAGCAGAGAAGCAAAGTGCAAATCTGCTAACCCGATAAAGTGTTTTTTTTTTTGCTGCTACTACTCATGCCTGTCGACAGCTAAACTGCAAGCTGTTCTGCTTCAAAAACTGTTTTGTTTAAAAGTTGCTTTTGCACCTGCACTTTAATGTTTGCCCTGTTGTTTTATTGTTTGCCTGAGGCTACATTTTAAGTCTCTAGCCTGTGTTAAGTTAATATTTATTGCATTTTCCTGCTGTTTGTTGCAAAAAAAAAAAAAAAAATAAAAAATATCCCCGCCTTTTCCTGACCTAGAGGTCCAAATACAGGCTTTGCTGTATTCTGACTCTTTGTGGACTCCTGTGTTGCCCATTTCTGGATAAAGGTAGGTTTTTGTTCACCAGGGGCAGTGGGGAGCTTTAGAGCAGCCTGTCTATCCCTGGAGGAGTATCCTGGAGTGAATCTGGTAGTCTAGTGGCTGTTTTGGAGTGGCTGTTTTGGATCAAGTTTTAGTGACAAACCTCATGAAGCGGTTTTTACATTTTATGAAGTTTGCATCAGGCAATTTTCTTTAATTGGGTTTAAACCATTCTTGGCTCCACAAAGTCTGCTCTTCATTTTTTCCTCAACTTTTCTAGTTCCTCATAATAAACACCCCATCCTACTCTAAGTCTTTGGAACCCCCTGCTCACTAAAGCAATTATATAGTCAGCACTATAAAATTAGCACTACACCTCACAAAGTCTCGGAGATAACTTTGTTCTATTGGCCCTTTTTTACTCCCTATAAAGGAATTCTTAACATTATTCCAGTTTCCAATATAAAGTTGTCAATTCTTCGGTCCAGCTGGTGAATTGGAATCTTGAGGCAATGTTACAACTGCCTCATATGAGATAACCCTCTTCTCCTCCCAACAATTCCAACACATGAGAGATGCAACCATACCTAAACCTCGGCTAAGCTCTCTCAACTCAGTACTGGCTGCAATATAGCAGGGAGGAGCTAAGCTCTCACATTCACCAATTCCAGTCTCACAGGAGCCTACCACGACAGCAAACCAAAATGATAAACACATAGAAACATAACATAGTGCTCTAACAAAAATATGCTCAAGCAAAAGATGCCTCCAAAGCAGACACCCAAGCAACCGCTACCCCAAAACAAACACGCAACACATAGCTCACAAAGCCAGTGAGCCGAACAGTCACGCAGCTTATACAAACAACACACCTGATACACTAGCCCTGGTGACTCTCATCGTCAGGGCACACTGACATCCCCGCCTCTGGCTGTTGAACAAGACACATGTCACAGTGAGCTGCCTCTCGGGCGCCAGGGAAATGCCACATAACTGCCTGCCTCAGGTCACCCAAGCCTCAATATGACTCAGTCATTGTCCAGTTGGTGAATGGACCTGAATATGACTCCCTGACCACACATGCTAGAATTCAGGAGCTCTCTACCTATGTAGCCCAGGCCAGTATGACTCTCTGAGCGTAGCCTTATCTACCTCACCAAGAATGATGCCTAGCATCTTAGACAAGATGATCAATTTCAACAATTGGCTGGTTATTGGTGTCATTTCAACAATTGGCAAGCCAGCCTGATGACATGTCATTAATGACAGCCATTAGGGACAGCTAATCTGTCACCCTGGTTTTGGATATTGGCAAAGGCTCTTTGTTAATTTCCCCATAAAGTTTCCTTTTTAGGCAAGGCTCAAAAGACCTTTTGCCCTCCATAGGTATCACAGAGATAAGAACCTAAGAGTACGTACTCAATGCCAGAAGTCTAGTAATCAAGATGCACACCAGAAGTCTAAAATAGCAGATGCAACAATATCTGTGCAGTAAAGAACTCTGACTAAAAGCTCCAACATCAGCCCCAGCACTACCTGGTTATACCATACCATGTTTTTTCGCCCCAAAACTTACCATACCATGTAAAAGGAGGGGAGTATTTATATTCGTCACTTATATCCACCTCCAGGTTACACAGCATCGAAGCATCAGAGACTTGAGGTGTGCAAACCTGAGTGGGTAAACTGCCTTCCAGTTATAGCCTGTTAAAGACCGTCCTCCCAAACCCAGGAACCCCCTTTCGAAAATAGGAACCCTTCTCCAAACACCATTATATGAAAATACTCAACCAGCCCAAACATAGACCGGGAGAGCATTACTCTAGCTCTACTCAAACATGCCCTAAAGCATTACTCTATTTATAAATCAAACAAGCATGGAACAACTTGTTACCAAACCTGAGGGAAGATGAACAACTCCTGGATCATCACACACATGGGGACTTATGCTCCAGACCAGAAGTGTATCCCTCACTGGTCCAGACAGACCATAAACCAACCACTAGATATTCACATCATAACCCCAGCCCCTGCCCAGAAAACCCCAGCCTGCCAGAAACCAAGCAAACAAACTACTCCTCAAAAAAATTTCACCACTCAAGCTGAAATTCAGGAAAATACAGCCCAGACCACAGAATCCTTTATAAAGCCCAGACCACAACACCTTCAGGAATGTACATGGATCATGCAATCCCAAATAAAACCAAGACCCAATCCTCCAAAGGCAGTACCAGACCCAACTTGGACCCCAGCTATACAAACAAATTATACAATAAAAGGAGGAAGTTACTACATGATAGGAGAAAACTCAAAAAGGGAAGGCATCTATCCCAAAGGATTAGCAAAAACCACAGCACTGAAGAAACCGGGGTTCAAGGCCAGCTCGGTCTAACCTGGCTAGCGACACTAAAGATAACACAGGGCTTTAGTTATGTTAAAAACCTGGTGGGAATTCCCAGTAATGCTCAGAATTAGTCCAAATGACAAAATGCTACACCAAACCCACATGATAAACAACATCACCAGACACAGAACATTCTCAACCGCACCTTCCCAATTAAAGAGCAATATTCATCGAGCAGAGTGCTGCCCCCTGACAATATAGATGCTCAGGTAAGAGCCGCCCTCTCCAAAACACTCAGCCGCAAACCGCCCCTCGGTGTCCCGGCTGTGTCCTACATGAACCTAAGAAGGCGGTGTCCCAAACATAAAACTGTTGTTCACTCAAAGCCTTATAAAAGGATATCTAAAACTGGAGGGCGAGACAGCAGCAGTGGTCCTCAGGACAAAGGTGGTGCTCAACGGATCCTGAAAACTATCGCCCATAAGCCTGGGTGGCTTGGTCTGCAAAGTTATGGAAAGGATCATGGGTCTCTATAAAAGAAGATGAAAGACCCACCTAATACCTGATCCTCATGGACCTCATACTTGTTAAGGGCAGGGGACCCCTTCTTAACTGGATCCACTCCAGAGAGAAGGTCACCAAGGCCATTGACTGCCTCTTAAACTTGGTCACCAAAGGCTGGACCCGCAAAAGGTGGTTGATACAATACCCCACTGGCATTATAGACCTGCTCACCAGCTTAAATATAAATACAATGTCATTAGATGGTTGCAACCGGCTCAAGGACAGAAACCACATGAAGAATAGCTGGGTTGCAAACAGACTCAAACTCCTTACAGTGGCGCCCCACAAGGCTCTCAGTCCTGGACCCCCGTTGTTCGGTATATATTTCAGAGGTACAGGCCAACACGAAGGACTGTGGTTGACCAAGTTCGCAGATGATATCAAACTGGGTGCCAGGGGAGACCCTCCAGCTGACACAAGCATCCTGATGCAGGGCCTCATAGAAACAGACTCTGCCATGTCAGTCCATGGGCCTCAACAAGCATGCCAAAAACAGCCTACCATCCCTTTGGCAAAATGGCCGCTCACAAATTACCACATAGGTGGTAATCCATTAAGCACGGAAGAAGTAATTAGGGACCCAGAATCAAGTTGATAGCACAAATCATTCGATAAACCATGTGGCCAAAAAAATTAAAAAGAACCATAAGCAGCCCAAGTAATCATGAAGGATTCACATCTGGGGATCAGGGAGGTCATTGTGTCTTTACTCATCCCTCATCAGGGCCCATGAAGGGAATCATCCCCTTTGGGATGTACCTACCAGACACCTGCAAATTATTGTCTCCCCCAGTGCCTCTGAGGATTGGGATGCTTGGTACAATGCCCCTTGCTGCCCGGTTAAAGAAACCTGCCTCACCAACTGCAAACCACCTGCTCAGCTCAAACAAAGTGCCTGACGAGCAAAGTCATGTCCAACCCAGAATTAAGTGGCATGCTGCACCCTCAGAAAAGTGGCAGCCATCTAGCCACGTGCTCGAGAGACTTGAACCTCAGCACTGAAATAAATAGGGACAGAATTAAGGGACAGATTCATAACCCAGAGGCTCCCCATCGAGGGAAATAAAATCCCAGTCCAGGTTAGCAGAGTTCCACACCCTCAAGACTCCTTTTGATGAGTGGATGGGAGATCGAGATTTACCCTCGGTATCACTTGTGTCACTGTTAGCAGAGTAGGAGTATACTAACCCCGAAAAGGGTATTAGCAAAATTCATTTAAAATGGGTGGCGAAAGCCAAACACACTCTGGCTAGGCTTGTAAATGTCCTAGTACAGATAGCCTAGCATGAACCTATGAACCTATATAACAGCATTCGCTATTTTTAGTATTTGCTGTTATGATATAGACCCGAAAATCTATAGGTGGTACTACTCAACACTAGGAGTCTAAACAAAAATCTCCACTCCCAGCAAGCTCTGCTCACCACAGAAAAAAATGACATCTGTGTGGTCACTGAGACATGGTTTAAAGCCGTGGAAAGCACACTGGCAGTATAACGCTGTAATGCCTTCCACACATTTAGACCAGCTACTACACAGACAGGGACTAAAAGTGGAGGTGTCTTGATTTACATCAAAAATAAGTATACTTCAAGGCTGTTCAAACAGGATAATGCACTTGAGTTTGTCTATGTTCAAATCACTACAGGTAAAATCGCACATCACTTCCTTATAAGCTATAGGTCTCCCTCTGTGACCCAGGAAATCCATAACACGTATTTAAAATTCTTGTTAACACTCACTATCCAACCCAATACCATATCCACCGCCAATTTTATTTACTTCACTATTAACTTGGAATCATATATGACACCCCAGTGTAATGTCTTCTCTGGTAAGGTCAGACCACAAAATGGTCTCCTTTGAATTAAAAATTAAACCTGGAAACCCAGCAACCCTGGAATATTCGGGAACTATTCTAAGGGTAGCTTCCTACTATTACATCATAACCTGGAAAAATTTCAAGCTCCCATAGACCCTGAGAACACTGCTGCCTACAGAGAACTGTTCAAAGAAACTACATACAAGCATGTCAATTGTCGCATAGAGGCAGCTGTACACACTAGGAAAAAGTACAGAACTGACTCAAAAAACAAGTCCTGGTAGAATCACAACATCAATATGCTGTATAATAGAAGGAAGAAAATCATGGCAAAACTTTGGAAGTGCAGCACCTAGCAGGATAAAGCACTCTCATCATAAGTTCATGATTTCAGGCTGAATAATGAATGTGTTTGATTGTTCTGAGGATGTCCTAGGGTCAGGAAGAAAGTGCTTAACTAGCTTGTAGATTTGTATGTCTAATAAAATTGCTTTTGTAATCTGGTGGAAGTAATTCTTCATAGCAGTTATTGGTGCACATCTTAGGTTTGTAGGTTCATAGAAGGTTACTAGGCTAAAAACCCTAGAGCCCTTACAAGCCTATCCATATTTATCCTAAGTTGCTGCAATTATCTGTGGTTAGATGAGTGAAGTTTGCAAAAGTTAGGGTCTATGGTAGTTAATAACAATGTCCTCTGTCCAGGACAGAGATGGGCACCACACTAGGAGGGAATTTGTGGTCACCCATCCATTGATCTAGGTTGCTTTTGAAGAGGATCAGGGTGGGAGTCACATGAATTGGAAGCTTGTTCCAGAGAAGTGGCAGTCTTAGGAGATGCATCTATTTCTCCAGTATGATCTGTTCATGTCAGACACTAGGTTAATATCCCTGGAGCGAGTGACCTTTATGCAGTTTGATTTGTGAATATGTAGCATTTCCATCAGGGCCGGGTCAGAGACTGCCCTGTAAGCAGGCACAGGTCACTCCTTTAGCAACCTGACAAAGCAAAACTGACAAAGCTTTCAGTCTTTCTGTGTATAACTTCTTTTGTGTACCCTGTAATTTCTTGGTGAGAAACCTCAGTGGTTTCTCCAATTGCTGCAGATGTCCAGTGATATACATGTGAAAGGGAGCATTGTAGCATTGGATAGACCACAGAGGTAGCAATGGAGCATTAATTATTGATCTGGTGAGGGCCGAGTATAATAGAATTATAACATCCTTAGATCTAGATGTGATGTTTTTACTTATAAGATGTGCCACATAGAAGGATTTTCTTACTATTGTGGATACACGGTGGTCAAAGTTCAGGTTGCTATCAACCTGAATACCCAGATCATGTAACACGGGATCTACACTTAGGGTGGTTCTGTTTATAATAGAATTTGCAAGGAAATCAGCTTTCCCAAAGGGAATAATAATGCATTGTTTTGCATTTAGCTTTAATCCTTGGCATTAGTACAAATCATTTGTCTGCGTTAACCCTGTCCGCAGTATATTAATACTGTTGGGGGACTCAGTGATTGCTCCCAACTTGCAAATGTCTTTGAGCTTGGTCAGCCAGCAGCAGGCCATCAATGTTTACCTGGACTTCTGAGAAATGCATTCCAGACAGTAAGGGATCCAGCACAGAAACCTGGGGTACACCACTGGTGTCTGTTCTTTAGCTAGAGGCAAAGTCACCTGCTTTGACAGTATGTGTCCTGTTGATGAGCCAGTTGGCTACCCATCTGGGAGAATTCTCTATAATACCTTAGTGGGGGCTTGTGTCAAATGCCTTGGCTAGGTCAAAATAGGTGGTATGCACTCTCATTGCTTCATCCAGAGCCATAGTGACTTTCTCAAAGAATTTTAGCAGGCATGATTTACCTTTTATGATTCTGAATTGGGTTGGGACAATAGTTTAGAGATCCTTTCCATGGCCTTGCAGATGAGGCTAGTCAAGCTTACAGATCTATAGTTCTCAGGGTCGGTTGGTTGATGGTCCCCCCTTGTGCAGCAGGATTACTGTTGCTGTCCTCCATTCTGCCTGACCATAGCTAGTTCAGAGGCTGTGGTTAAACATGGATCCAAGTGTGTCTATTAGGTATTAGGTCATATTTTAATTTTTTTTTAAAAGACAACCTGGGATGTTGTCTGGTCCCATTGATGCCATGTTTTTGGCTTTGGAGTTCACCAAGATGGCCTACTCCCTTCATAGGTTCCTAGGTGTGTACTAGGCCAATGACCCTGGAGCCTTTACAAGCATAGCTCATAGAAGTGCCCTAGCATTATGCTGCTGTTAGTTCCCGGTGCCTCTATCAAGTAGAGCCACTGGAGTGTTCCCCGGGGCGAACTTTATCAATATTTCTCTTGAAAAGGGCCAGTGAGGTGCTCTGCTTGACATATATGGGAAGTCTATTCCAGAGCATGGGCAGTCTCTGGGTTATGAACCTGTCCCTCCAGCATGTTCTGTTGATTGTGGTAATGAGGTTGAGGTCCCTGGTGCATGTGGTGTGGAGGGATTGAGATTTCTTTAGGTGTAACATTTCTAGCAGGGCTAGGTCAGACATGGTTTTGTAAGTCAAGCAGAGATCGCCTCTTAATAGAAGATATGAGACAGGGAAAAGCTGGAGTTTTATGAATCTGTCCATGTAGGGTATGTGCTTAAGGCCTAGGATCCTTTTCATGAGGTACTTTTGTGGGGTCTATATTAGATGATCAAACTTTTAAAAGTTTGAACGTCATATGGTCGACACTATATGATTGAACTTTTAAAAGTTCGAAAATCTAATAAAAAAAAATAAACCACAGAAAAAACTACCTGAATATTTTAAGCAAGAGGGGCAAACACCCCTGCACCCTCCCACAACCCCTGCTCTTTAAATATACCAACTCCGATTTCGCACTACAGTGCAGAAAAGGGAAATCTTCCCATTCCACACTGTATGGAGATTTCCATTGAAATGTTCAACATTTTAAAAGTTCGATCATATGGTGTAGACCATATGACGTTTGAACTTCTAAAAGTTCAATCACATAATATAGACCCACTTTTGTTGCCTTTCCAGCTGTTGCAGGTGTTTAGTGAGGTACATGCCAAATGGGGCATTATACTCGATGATTGGTCTAATGAGGGAAGAGTAGAGAGAGATGATGACCTCTTTCTTCCTGGATACAAAACCCTTGGTAATGAGATGTACAACATAGAAGGACTTTCTGACCACAGTGGCAATGTGGTGGTTGAAGGAGAGGTTGCTGTCAACCTGTGTCCCCAGATCTCTTATAACACCTTCAGTGTTCAGTGGGCTACCATCAATGTGGTAATTAGTGGGAACTGAGTTTCAGATAATAGGCTGAACAATGGTGGTAGGTATACTTTTGGAGATGACTGGAGGGGACAGGGGGTGAAGTTTTTTCCAAATCTGTCAGCTAGCAGGTTGGCTATTATCTCTAGTTCAGTATGGGTAGTGTTAATCACAACCAGTTTAGTGCATAGCTGGGTATTTCCTGTTAGATTCCAGATGACGTGTAATTATCCTTAGGTAAGGTTATTTTTGCTTCATAGTTAGCTTTGCAGGACTTGACAAGATCTCTAATTTGTTTGCTTAAGCTGGAGAGGGATTTCTTCATCTGCTGAGTCAGTTCCATCTTGTTCTTGCACATTCATTTCTTTCTCTTGATTTATAGCCTGTTTATACTAGGGGTCCACAATAGTGTCTTGTTTTTTGGCAAAACTTGGTTTTAATACAGCCAGGTACAGCTGATTCTGTACAATTGCTTAAGTGGTTATACAAGGCATTAGTGTACACCTCTGCATAGGAGTCCATATTATCTGCATTGGAGGGGGCTTTGAAACTTCTTATATCATCACTTAGTAGGAGGCAGTCTGTCTTTGAAAAATTCTTAAGCTTTTTTGAGCTTGATGTAGTATCAGGTCTTATAAGTACATTGAATGAGACTGATTTATGGTCCAATCTTACCAGGGAGGACATCAGCTGGGAGGATGCAGTGCTCTCCCATGTTAGTGAGTACTATGTCAGCTGTTCAAGAGCATTTGCACTGACAAAGTCCAAGAACCACTGAGCCAGCATGTTTCTGGTATGTATGTTTCTCAGTTGAAGGTAGGATAATTAAAATCACCCATGGGTAAGGTGCTGGACTGTATGGCAAGTGACTCCAGTAAGTCCAGGTTTGTGGTATGCTTTTCTTGTTTCATGGTGGGGGACCCATAGCTAGCTATAATATGGTAGGGACTTTTACCTATAGCTAATGGACAAGGAGTATCTGATGAGAGTCATACTGCTTGACCAGTCTCGAAGAGTACTTATCCTTTATGAAGGATTTATACCTTCTTCTTTGGTTCTTTCATGCTCAGTTTGTGGTCTAAATGTATGGAAGGCATTGATGCTCTGCATAACCAGGGTGGTTTCTGCACATTTTAACCACATCTCCGTGACTGCAAAGATGTCAGTATCTTCCAAAACTAAACAAACAACTCAGAGGACAAAGTCTACCAAAGTGAAAGTTGAAGTAAATTTACCTTCCTAGGCTAAGAGCAACCACAAGGCATTCTTTAGCTTTGTCCACAACCTCAAAGGCAAAACACAATTTTGTGCAGAGCTCACTGTTACTGGAGCCACCTATACTGAGCCAGAAGATATAGCAAAGCAACTAGCTGACAAATTCAGCTCCAACTTTACCCTACTCTCCCCCCTTCAACGTTCCATCAAGAAATACCATCAAATATACCCCCAGCTATCACTAGGGAAGAGGTCCTTAATGCTATCTTTAAGGCCAAGAACTATATCAATGGGCCCAGGCAATATCCCAGGAAGGTTTCTAAATAGCATGAAACATGACCTATCAGGCCCTCTGCAATTGATATTTAACTGTAGCCTGTAAACTGGCTGCATGTCTCAAGAAAGGAGAACAGCAACAATTATTCCTCTGCATATAGGAGGGTCATCTACAGACACTAGAAACTACAGACCCATAAGTCTCACTAGTCTCATATGCAACGTCATGGAAAGAATTATCATGCAAATGACCAATAATGACACAGGAAACCTTCAAACAATGGACAAAACTCACTCTGGTTTCATCAAGGGCAGGTCATGCTACTCAACCTGGTAGACTTCTTTGAGGTCATCAAAGCAACAGATGAGTGTGAAATGGTTCACACTGCCTACCTTGACCTGGCCAAGGCACCTGACAAAATACCCCACTCGGGCATTGTTGACAAACTCAGGAGGTTAGGTATAAACCCTTATGTCACCTGGTGGATAGCCAGCTGGTTCACAGACAGGACCCAGGAAGTTAGAATTGGAGAGTCTACCTCTACAATGAGGCCAGTCACAAGTGGTGTCCCTCAGGGATTGATCTTGGGACCACTCCTTTTTGGCATGTACTTCTCTGAAGTCAAAGCCAATGTCAATGGCCTCTGGCTTACTAAACTTGCAGATGATTGCAAATTAGGAGCAGTCATAGAATCTCCCACCAATACAAATGTTCTTCAGAAAGTGCTGACACAGACAAAAAACTGCTGTCAGAGCCATAGACTAAAACTAAATGCCAAAAAAATGCGTAATAGTATCCATCAGGAAGTCATCCATCCCTGGTAACTATCATATTGACAACACACCCCTTAGAGTTGACCCAGTAGTCAGAGACTTGGGGACACACATAGACAGTAATCTAGCATTTGACCATCACATGTCTGCAGCAGTGAGGAAATCATTTTATGTTGTGCAACTTATAAGCAAAGGTATGACATCTAGGTGCAAGGAAGTCACTGTTTCACTGTATTCAGCATTCATTAGATGTATCATTGAGTACAATGCCACTTTTAGTATGTACCTAACTAGGCATATCCAGCAATTCAATCATCCACAGACATTCCTCACTAAAAGAATACAGGACATAAGTAACATGTCCTGTGCAGACCACCTCAAGTCTCTATCCCTATTTTCTGTTTCCTGCAGGCCGTCGAGGGGAGATATATGCCTGGTGTACAAGGCATTGCCAGACTTCACCCTGAAGGACTTCTTGTGTAACGGCAAAACAAACAGCAGTAGAATTACCTGTTCTAAAGATTTGAACCATGCCTGTGATATAAATAGAACCTGCTAGAGATGCAGGTATATATCCCATACCCCTTCTCTGTAACAGGCATTCAATCCATGTGAAGCAGAGCTCCTCCCTAACCCAATTCAAGTGCAACTTGGATAATAGGATAATTGGATGGGGAACAAACCTCTCAACTGTACAGATTTTTGCAGAATGTCTGGATTTTTGCTTCATTTTTTTGGTCTATTCTTCATAAAAGTTGTGGTTTTCTAGCAAATCATTTAAGATTAAAGTTACTAAATAATACTACTAAATAATGACAGACATTTGAGTTTCAGACTTTGTATCCTTCAGAAAATGCATAATAATGCAAAACCTGTTAATCTAGCAGCTTTCTAAGTTTTTAGGGGCAATATTTAAATTATGTCCCTATTGTTGGGCCTTTATTCTTCCATTCTTTCTGACTTTGTCCAGATTTCTTCCACTGAGAGGTTGAGAGGTATGATGGGGAACAGGAAATTCATCCCAGGTTTGGCACCTATGTCTCTAATAGACACAGGCAGCCAGGTAAATGTTTCATCTCCCAAGATGCTGCTTACACTTATCAAACAATTGCTAGGCTTAAAAAGGCTCTTGTGGTCATTACAAGAATATATCTTGGAAAACCGATGGCTGATGTAGAGGGTTTTATGTCTGTTTTTGCACACATAGATTCAGCCTGTCTTTTTTTTTATTTCTCCAAGTCTTTTGGTTTTCTAATACCATGGTGGGAATGGACAGCATTCCTAAGTCAAAGTATGATTAAAGTTCATGAAATTAGTAATGTTTCAGCCTTTGATGTTAGCCAGAAGAGCTCTTTGCAGCACCCACAATGTGCCCAGTAAAGATTCCTTTTGCAATTCATATGGGGTTACATGTATTGGTAACATATCTAAATATGATTGTAAATTATATTTTATAAGACCCGTTGCTCCTACTAATATTGGAACTATCTGGGTATCTTTCTTCCACATTGCTCTCATTTCTGACTGCAAATCCTGGTATTTTATGACTTTGTCTCTGTCTGTATGTAAGACAATGTAGTCACCAGGTGTAGCATTTTCAATGATGAATGCTACTTTTGTCTTCTTTTCATGGACTACTATATCTGGTTTTCTTGCATCTATTTTATGAACTGTTGATAATGGATGATCGCACGTGATATAAACCTCATCATTTTCTGTGATGCTTTGTGTTTCATGTTTCCAGTGCTTTTCAACTACTTCAAAATTATAATGTTTGCACAATCCCTAATGCAACAGTCTTGACACAGTATTATGCTTTTCAATATACAGTCCTTCTGCCATTAGTATATCACAACCAGCAACAAGATGTGCAACTGTTTACAATTCTGTTTTAGAAAGCCTGCATGTGTCTGCCCCCCCCCCCCATGTTCAGTGGACTCTGTAAACCAACATGTACGTAGTCCACTATCTTGGATCGCAAATATTAACCTTTCATCTTCTGGTTTAAATTCACCTGTCCTTAACCATTCCTGTGTTCAGTCCTGATCAACATGAAGTTTTTCCAAGAGTTTTTTACACTTGCAACTATATTTATCCATTTTCCACATTTCTTGCCTTCTCATCTGATTCTTCACTTAGATATTCTGTCTTTTGATTTTTGGCACATTCAGTTGCTGCCTGATTTTTATCTACTTCTGGTTTGATTTCCATTCCCACTTGACCCAGACATGCTTCTGCTAAACTAAGAAGAGAAGTCATCTTAGACTTATTCTCCTCATGTTTCAATACTTTCACTACATTTGGGTCTTGTGAGGTCATCAGATATACTTGCAGTCCCACTATTGCAGATCTATACGTGTAATCAATTTTGAGGAGGCCAATACCTCCTTCAGAAAGGGGAATATATCATCTTGATATACACTGATTTTTATAAATCACTTGATGAACATGAAGTATCTGTCCTTTTTCCTGTCCAAGCTATTCAACACCTAATGAGGTCAATCAATCACTCCAAAACTGTAAGTTAGGACAAGAAAAGCAAATTGGTTTATACCTTGGACTTTGTTCCTAGATGACAATGCTGTTTTTAATATTAATTTAAGTCTTCAAAAATATTCCTTACTAAGTTTTATTCACATTTATTCATGTTTTATTGTTGATCCTTCATGAATCCACAAATATTTAAACACTCACTCTTGCTCAAGTTCTTTTATATCACATTCCTGTCCCAAACTGATGTTTTCTTGGTGCTACAGCTTTAATGCTCTAAAGGCTGCCTTTGCACATTTATCAAGACCAAATGACATTCTTACATCATCTGAAAATGTTTTAACTCCTTGCAGTTGCACTTTCAGTTTATCATCATCTGAAGAACTATACAGTTTTAAATCATCTACAAAAAGAAGACAAGAAGTCTTTACACTTTGTTGTTTTCTGGGAGCTAAATTATAACCATGACCAAATTTGTTAAGTAGACAACTTAATGGGTTAAAGGCAATATCCCCTTACTTATCTTTTCCTGTTTACAGTTGCAGTAGTACCTCCCTCCTCTGTCTCTCAAACCTTTACAATTCAACTCTTCCTATCTACATTATTAATTCAAATGTTTTTTGAACTCACCTTGATAAATCATATGATAATTTTTGGCACTTTTTGCCCAGTATATGTATTATATAAACTCTTGTCACTTGTTGACAAATGTATATGTATATAACAACTCTGTCAATTTCACTAACATCTGTTCTTCTACTTAACCTATATAATTTGCTTTGTTAAAATTGTTTAATGCCTTTACCTATGTACATCTTTTAGTAGTGGAGCTTTTGTCTCTGGGCCTCAAATGAAAATGAGTTCCTGACCCAGTGGATTTGCAGTTCAACAAATGCCAATAAAAATAAATAAATAAACTTAAAAGAGCAGTGGTGACACAGAGTCACCCTGGAATATCCCCCTTTGAATCCTTATCCCTGGAATAATAATTTGTCCTTTATTACGGATTAACTGAAAAGTGGTTTGCCACTGTTTCATTGTTACAGAAATATAATTGATCACACTAGGGTATATCTTATACATTTTTAAATACTCTTTTATCCATGAATGCGGGATACTGTCAAATGCTTTTTTTGTAGTCTATCCATGCCATACGTAGATTCTTCCCCTTTTTACCTTTCTCCATTATGGCTTTATTTAACATCAAATGATCCTTTGTTCCATATGACTTTCTTTTATTATCCTTTTATTCTATTGCCATGATTGAGTTTTCTTCTAAATGACTATAAACTCTGTCTGCATCAGTTCTAGTGTATAGTTTATACATTGTCGGAAGGCAAGTTTTTGTACTATAGTTTTTAGGATAGCTTGCATGGTCACTCTTAAGAAGGAGTTTTGTTTTGCCTGTTGTTAGCCAGGTTGGTGTCTGTTTGGAGTGTGCATATAAATAGTTCTTACTCATGGCTAAATCTTTATGTAAAGATGTTAATACTTTTAATCAAAAGTTAGGTACTGCATCTGGGCCCTGGGTTTTCAATTTAGGAACTTTTCCTAACTTTGTTTCAATCTCTCTGGCCATTACTTCATCCCATTTCACATCCTGTACATTTGAACTTCTCATTCTTTCTTCTACTTCTATCTATTTAGCATTTTTATGTTCCACAGGGTCTTCATAGATATTTGTCCAAATTTTATCAATTTTTTAATTTTTGGTGGTGTTTCAATTCTTTTTGTCTTGTTTCCCAGTTCTCAATTATACTTTTTTGGGTCATCAATAAATTGTTTATTTTGTACTTTTCCTTTACATTCATCTGTCTATCTTCTAAGTTTTTCTGCCTGTGCTGATATTTTTAGTTTATCGCAAGAGTGCACAATAGATCCAGATCTGTTCTAATACTGTGTATTGCTTTTATCACATTTATCTTTCTGAGCATTTTTGTTGATCTGTTCCCTCTTCTATACTCTGCTAACAATGGATTTTCTTGTCTTAATTGCTTTATTGTTTTCTCTATTCAATACTTCCATGATGGCATTTGATTTCTCCCCTTCCTTTCACTTACTACCCTGTGTTTTTGTGGTGAGATTTTATCTGTTATTAATTTAGCTGTACAGTACTATAGCCTATTTATTTCTGTTATATCGCATTGATCTCTACAACCCTAATTACTGTGTTTATTTGTTTTATCAGACTTCTACCTTTTGGGGTTTTTATTGACTTTCTATAGTCTATTTCTTTCATTGATCTTAATGTGTCTGTCCATCTCTATTAAATCAAGATCATTTTCTTCTAAACTGAGGGCATATTCTTTGTTTTCCATTTCCTGTGGGCATTCTATAGAAAGTTCCTGAGCATCTTCCTGTGCCCTTTCATATGGGAACTCACTGCCTATCACCCCACAACCCTGGCTGCATCAGATTTGACACAGTTTCCTGTTCCTCCCCTTGCTGTGCAACTCCATCTAAATATTTTTACTGGTTTCCCATGGGAAGCTCTGAAGTATCTTCATCTGGCAACTGATGAGATTTTTTTCCGCTTCACTAGTTTCACCTTAATTTGGGGATACATTGCTCTATCCTGCAGTGATGTTTTCTGAGTAAAATTTTCTACACTAAATCCTACACTTCATAGGTAATCAATAACCTCAGTATCTGTTTCTTTAACTTCTCCATTACTAATCCTCTTTTTTACTTTTCCTCTTTGTTTTCTTATTTTTTTTATTGTGAAATTTTCCATATCTGGATACCTTTGTCAATATTTCTGTTCAAATATCTTTGGTGCTGCTCTTTTTGTATTGATTAGATTTGCTTTCCCCTTTGCATAAATATTACACCATATTAAATCTCTTTTTCTTTCCCATGTCCATATTCCTTCTTCAGATGTCTCCTGATCCTCCTGTTTCTCCTTGCTTTGGGTACTTGTTGTTCCATCATGCTGTAATATAACCTGTGTTAGACTTTCTCCACTAAATCCTTCATTTTGCAAGTAATCCATAACTTCAACTTTTCTTTTTTTAACTTCTACTTTACTAATCTTCTGTTCTGTGTTCCCTCTTTGTGATCTTATTTTTATTGAAAAGTGTCCATATCTAGATGCTCCCACTTTTTTTAATTTCTCCAAGTCTTTTGGGTTTCTAATATCATGACAGGATTGGACCCCATTCCTAAGTCAAAGTATGATCAAAGTTCATGAAATTAGTATTGTTTCAGTCATTGATGTTAGCCAGAAGTGCTCTTCGCAGCACCCTTAGTATGTCCAGTAATGACTCCCTCTGTAATTTGTATATCTAAATACGACTGTAGATTCGTTTTTATAAGACTCATTGCTCCTATTGCTACTGCAACTGTCTGGGTATCTTTGTTCCACATTGATCTCCTTTCTGCCTGCAAATCCTGATATTTTATGACTTTGTGTCTTTCTGTATGCAAGACACTGTAGTCAATTGAATGTAGCAATTTCAATGATCAATGCTACTTCTGACTTTTCATGGACCACTATATCTGGTTTTCTCGCATTTATCTTTTGAACTGTTGGTAATGGATGATCCCATGTGATGTAGACTTATCATTTTCTATGATGCTCTGTGGCTCATGTTTCCAGTGTTTTTCAGCTTCTTCAGTATTATAATGTTTGCACAATCCCCAGTGCAACAGTCTTGCCACATTATTAAGCCTTTCAGTATGCAGTCCTTCTGCCATTAGTATGTCCCAACCAGCAACAAGGTGTGCAACTGTTTCCAATTCTGTTTTACAAAACCTGCATTTGTCAGTTTCTCCCTCATTTTCAATGGACTTTGTAAACCAATGTGTATGTAGTCCACTATCTTGGGCCGCCAATATTAACCTTTCATCTTTTGGTTTGAATTCACCTCTCCTTAACCATTCCTGCATTTGCTCC
Organism: Protopterus annectens; assembly: GCF_019279795.1. Classification (NCBI taxonomy): domain Eukaryota; kingdom Metazoa; phylum Chordata; order Ceratodontiformes; family Protopteridae; genus Protopterus; species Protopterus annectens. Next base: position 187,713,876 of record NC_056741.1, on the reverse strand, counting down.
TGATGAACATGAGGTTGTTCCAGGAGTTTTCTATACTTCCAGCTATATTTATGCATTTTCCACATTTCTTGCCTTCTCATCTGATCCTTCACTTTGTATTCTTTCTTTTGTTTTTTGGCACATTCATTTGCTGCCTGATTTTAACCTACTTCTGGTTTGATTTCCATTCCAACTTGACGCTGATATGCTTCTGCTAGACTAAGCAGGGAAGTCATCTTAGATTTACACTAAATCCTTCACTCTGCATGTAATCCTTAACCTCAGTTTCTATTTCTTTAACTTCTCCATTACTAATACTCTTTTCTACTTTTTCTCTTTGTTTCCTTATTTTTGGTATTGTAATATTGTCCATATCTGGATGTCTTCACCTGTGTTTCTCTTCAAATATCTTTGGTGCTGCTCTTTTTGCATTGATTAGTTTTACTTTCTCCTTTGCATAAATATTGTACCATATTAAATCTCTTTTTCTTTCCTATGTCCATATTTCTTCATCAGATGTCTCCTGCTCCTCTCTTTTCTACTTACTTTCGGGACTAGTTGTCCTATCATGCTGTGATATAACCCGTGTTAGACGTTCTACACTGAATCTTTCACTTCACAAATATTCCATAACTTCAGCTTCTATTTTTTACCTTCTGTCTGATGACTCTTCTGTTCTACATTCCCTCTTTGTAATCTTATTTTTTTTTTTTTGTGAAATTTTCCATATCTGGATGCATTTGCCTGTATTTATCTTCGAATATCTTCGGGGCTGCCTTTTTTGTGCTGATTAATTTGGCTTTCTCCTTTGCATAAATATTGCACCATATCAGATCTGTCTTTCTTTCCCACATCCATATTACCTTTTTATACCCTTCAAATGTCTCTAGATTTTCCATATCTGGATGCCTTTGGCTGTGTGGAGATCAGTATGGAAAGAAAGACTGAGTTGACGAAAAAGATTATGAACAAACATTTCAGTGAAGGGTTAATTATAGCAGTTGCGTAGTTAAATCTAACAGGCTGTTTTATAATGTGTAGAAAAGAATTGCTTAAAAGCAGCAGTAATACACTACAGTAACTGGTACACACTTTGCTGAGTCATGTGTTATATCACCTTAAGGGTATAATATTACACTACATCACTCATTCAATAACCCTTTTCCTGTTCAGAATAATGATGTTTTCACTCTGTTGCATTTCATCATATGTGCTTGCTGTATACAAGCACCACATTTTTGTCACTGTTAATTTGGATTTATATATCACTGTGTGATTGTATTGGTATTATGTTGTCTATTATTTGCCTTCCCTACATGAGCTCAAGGTAAAACTGCTCAAGCATCAGTAGGTCTCAGAGATGAATGGCATAACTCCAAGCACTTTTTGCCAACATCGTGTGCAGGTTCTAATGGTGTGCCAGCAATGATTCACTTTGTTAGGTTGAGTTCTCCCTTCTTGTTGGTGTGACCATAGAGTTGGTATATGTAAGTCCAAGTGGTGTTGGGTGGTTTGCCCCACACATTGGGGGGGGGGGTTGCAGTTGGCCTTGCTCCTATGCAAAAAAAAAGAAAAAAGGAGTTTTTCACCTTTTGGGTTTGGGCATTTTTTTTTTGTTTTTGTTATTCTTTTGGAATGCAATCTTTCAGGGACCTGAAGTTTCATAGCAGAACCATATTATTTTATACATATGGTGTTAATTTCACTCCATTGTTTTCCAGCCCCAACTTAATGACTCTGTTAGTTACCCCTCTTCATTTTCCAGACATAACTCCATCCTCATGTGACTTTTACTCCCATTCCTTGGCGTTATTCCCTGGGGTTATACTCCCACACCTTGTCCTAATTCCCTGTGGTTATACTCCCACTCCTTGTCCTTATTCCCTGTGGTTATACTCCCACTCCTTGTCCTTATTCCCTGTGGTTATACTCCCACTCCTTGTCCTTATTCCCTGTGGTTATACTCACTCCTTGTCCTTATTCCCTGTGGTTATACTCCCACTCCATGTCCTTATTCCCTGTGGTTATACTCCCACTCCTTGTCCTTATTCCCTGTGGTTATACTCCCACTCCTTGTCCTTATTCCCTGTGGTTATACTCCCACTCCTTGTCCTTATTCCCTGTGGTTATACTCCCACTCCTTGTCCTTATTCCTGTGGTTATGCTCCCACTCCTTGTCCTTATTCCCTGTGGTTATACTCCCACTCCTTGTCCTTATTCCCTGTGGTTATACTCCCACTCCTTGTCCTTATTCCCTGTGGTTATACTCCCACTCTGTGTCCTTATTCCCTGTGGTTATACTCCCACTCCTTGTCCTTATTCCCTGTGGTTATACTCCCACTCCTTGTCCTTATTCCCTGTGGTTATACTCCCACTCCTTGTCCTTATTCCCTGTGGTTATACTCCCACTCCCTGTCCTTATTCCCTGTGGTTATACTCCCACTCCTTGTCCTTATTCCCTGTGGTTATACTCCCACTCCTTGTCCTTATTCCTGTGGTTATACTCCCACTCTGTGTCCTTATTCCCTGTGGTTATACTCCCACTCCTTGTCCTTATTCCTGTGGTTATACTCCCACCTTGTCCTTATTCCCTGTGGTTATACTCCCACTCCTTGTCCTTATTCCCTGTGGTTATACTCCCACTCCATGTCCTTATTCCCTGTGGTTATACTCCCACTCCTTGTCCTTATTCCCTGTGGTTATACTCCCACTCCTTGTCCTTATTCCTGTGGTTATACTCCCACTCCTTGTCCTTATTCCCTGTGGTTATACTCCCACTCTGTGTCCTTATTCCCTGTGGTTATACTCCCACTCCTTGTCCTTATTCCCTGTGGTTATACTCCCACTCCTTGTCCTTATTCCCTGTGGTTATACTCCCACTCCTTGTCCTTATTCCCTGTGGTTATACTCCCACTCCTTGTCCTTATTCCCTGTGGTTATACTCCCACTCCTTGTCCTTATTCCCTGTGGTTATACTCCCACTCCTTGTCCTTATTCCCTGTGGTTATACTCCCACTCCTTGTCCTCATTCCCTGTGGTTATACTCCCACTCCTTGTCCTTATTCCCTGTGGTTATACTCCCACTCCTTGTCCTTATTCCCTGTGGTTATACTCCCACTCCTTGTCCTTATTCCCTGTGGTTATACTCCCACTCCTTGTCCTTATTCCCTGTGGTTATACTCCCACTCCTTGTCCTTATTCCCTGTGGTTATACTCCCACTCCTTGTCCTTATTCCCTGTGGTTATACTCCCACTCCATGTCCTTATTCCCTGTGGTTATACTCCCACTCCTTGTCCTTATTCCCTGTGGTTATACTCCCACTCCTTGTCCTTATTCCCTGTGGTTATACTCCACTCCTTGTCCTTATTCCCTGTGGTTATACTCCCACTCCATGTCCTTATTCCCTGTGGTTATACTCCCACTCTGTGTCCTTATTCCCTGTGGTTATACTCCCACTCCTTGTCCTTATTCCTGTGGTTATACTCCCACTCCTTGTCCTTATTCCCTGTGGTTATACTCCCACTCCTTGTCCTTATTCCCTGTGGTTATACTCCCACTCCTTGTCCTTATTCCCTGTGGTTATACTCCCACTCCTTGTCCTTATTCCTGTGGTTATGCTCCCACTCCTTGTCTTCATTCCCTGTGGTTATACTCCTACTCCTTGTCGTTATTCCCTGTGGTTATACTCCCACTCCTTGTCCTTATTCCCTGTGGTTATACTCCCACTCCATGTCCTTATTCCCTGTGGTTATACTCCCACTCCTTGTCCTTATTCCCTGTGGTTATACTCCCACTCCTTGTCCTCATTCCCTGTGGTTATACTCCCACTCCCTGTTCTCATTCCCTATGGTTATACTCCCACTCCGTGTCCTTATTCCCTGTGGTTATACTCCCACTCCTTGTCCTTATTCCCTGTGGTTATACTCCCACTCCTTGTCCTTATTCCCTGTGGTTATACTCCCACTCCATGTCCTTATTCCTGTGGTTATACTCCCACTCTGTGTCCTTATTCCCTGTGGTTATACTCCCACTCCTTGTCCTTATTCCCTGTGGTTATACTCCCACTCCTTGTCCTTATTCCTGTGGTTATACTCCCACTCCTTGTCCTTATTCCCTGTGGTTATACTCCCACTCCTTGTCCTTATTCCCTGTGGTTATACTAACTTCTTATCTGCTCATTTCTACTTATGGTTCTTTAGTCACACTTCAACACACTGCCATTATCTTTCCCTTCTTTATTAGTGCTCACTCTGTGTTCTTCTCTTCAGGTCAGCCTTGTTCCCCCATAGCATGATGCTTCTATTCTTTTATCATCTTCTCTCCTTTTCTACCTAACCCTGTTCATTCTAACCTTCTGTGACATTGTTATACATGTTAGATACAGGCACTTCACCTGTTTGTTCTCTGCTCTTCAGTACTACATAACTACATAACTGTTATTTTGTATTTAGTATTTTCATCTTATATATTCTACTGTTAGTTATGATGTATAAATCTGTATGTATCTCTTATCAGTCTGTATTTATGTACCACTGTGGAGATTTTCTCCTCGGGCCTCCACTGAAAATGGGCACTGTTATGGCCCAGTGGACTTTCCTGGTAAACAAATACAATAAATAAAATAAATAACTAACTGTGCATAGGGAAATGTCTTCTCTCATAGTTTTCTTCCCCCTGCAGCTTTTCAAAGCTCACTTTGGTCATTTTATTTTCTTGCCCATCTTTGTGATGTTAATAAATTTCAGCTCCATCCTTGCCTTGCTATTATTTTGCTGTCATTCTGTGGTTGTAGAGAATCTCATCCAGACCTCTTCCCTTCCTTATTTGTCTGTTCTTCCCTGACACTCTTGCAGATTCTATAAATTCATATCTATGGTGGCAGGGACTGAAAGTAGCAGAAATGTCTATGGGGTGCCATGCTGGGTGGGTAAAGTAGATAGATAGATAGATAGATAGATAGATAGATAGATAGATAGATAGATAGATAGATAGATAGATAAATAGACAGGCAGACAGTTCAATAGATAGACTGATAGAAAGTTAGACAGATGTGTTTGATGCTTGGTTAACTGAACAGAAAGCAGAAAATGGTTGTCATTGTGTTGTGTTATGAATCCAAATCAGTATTTTTTACCCCTTCCCATGTATAACAATCATTTGATTATCAGTTACACTCTATGTCTGCCCCTGGTTCATTTCACCTTAAGATCTCCAATTCCTAACCCCTGAGGCTAACCTGCACCAGTAGTGGGTCAGGAAGGGATAGTGGATCACAACAGGTCAGATGGCAGTATCACATACTTTGTCCTGCAAGCCAAGGGATTTTTTGTATGCTCTTCCTGGGTGACCTATGACATTACACACTTCAGTGCATAAATGTATGTTAGCTCCAGCTCTCATACAATGATAAAATGCTAAGGGCAATCTGATTCAAAATGTCAGTGCCCTGTCAATCATAGTAAAAAATCCCATCCTTTCTTCCTTTCTTCCCTCTAGAGTTGGTGAGTGGGAAAAACTCACTACTTCCCAAATCTCTTCTTGGCTTCTCCACTGACTGAAACTGCAGTCAAACTCAAGTTGGTTGAGTTGTCAAGAGGGCTCAGACTTTCTACAATATGTAGCTACCATAGATAAGCCATGTTATTTTACTTCAAGGCAGAAGAATAATATTCTGTTGTAAAACAAGCTGCTGTATTCATTCTTATTTAACTCAGGCAACCTTGAGTGTCTGGTGAGAATGTTGTGTTCTTTTTTTTTTGGTGATATGTTTTAGTAGTATGTCTCCTTTAACTGATGCTGAAGACGTCAAGATCCTTTTAAAAATAAGTATACTCGACATTCTTCAGAGAAGATGCCTTCCAGATCAGGCAATATCTCTGATTGGGGGGTAGCTCTAGTCAACTTTATTACACCATGTCTTGACTGTTGTTATGGTGACTGTCCATGTGCTTAGCTCCATGACAGCCACTGATATCCTTTAGGCCTGATCATGGTCAGTTATGCAATCAAGTTTCTCTCTGAATTTAAGGAGTTTTATTGCTTAAAATATACAATTGTCAACTGTGTTTGACATTCCTCATTGTCATACCTTGGTCAAATTGTTAAACTGAGGCTCCATTTCCCTGAGGTGTTGGGAGCTCAGCTGGGTGTAAAAGATCTCATGGCACTTATTGACAACAATAGGGGCTATTGTTTTATTAGCATTTATATTTATTTCATATCATGAAAAACTTCAAATCAATTACTTTCTCTCTCTTTTTTTGCAAAAATTACTTACAAGTTATCACCTTAAACAATCCTATTTCTTTCCTTCTTTTTATTTTATATGTATCCTGTATTGCCCTATCATTTTTTACACAGCCATTTTCATAATACACATAAAATATCACCCAGTTCCATTTTTTGTTATATAACAAATTCTTGAATTTTCCACAGCACCCATTGCCATGTACAGTGCTTTATCCCATTTATCACTCACATTTCTTTATTTTATCACACAACAAATATAATATCATATTCATGTTTATATATTTAAGTCTTTCCCATCTATATTTTTGAACTTTTCCAAATATTATTCATTCCTTTTGCAGTTCAAACAATGTTGCTGCATTTCTTCTTCACTACAGTCAACTCATTTTCTTTCCTCCATCACTTAATATTTCATATTCTCTTTCACTGAGAACTTGTCTATTAAACTTCTCCACAAAACCCTATGCTTCATAAAATTTTTCAAACCTTCGGGGAATTTAATAAAGCATACACAGTCTTTTTCACCATGTAGGCATTGTGGCATGCTGCTTACTCGGAAGTAAGCAGGATTTAGATTCAATAAACACAGCTGGCACACACACACACGTGCCAACACGGAAATGTCTACGGCATGCAAATTACCTCATAAGCAGGTGAATTCCATTCAAATTAGTTAGGTAGAGTGATTCAGCAAGCAGATATGCAGCCCTGCAGGCCTTGTGTCAGTGTCCATAGTGTACACAGAAAAATTCTCTGTACAGGAATGTAGACAGACAACAGGGGCTGTAAAAATGTAGGTAGATGGACAGAAATGGCATACCACATGCAAATATGAGCAAAACTATCCACTGTGTATCTGAAAAAATAAGGGAAATTGGTTAAAATAATTTATTTTTTTTTAACAATCTGTGCATGTTTGCTTGGCTTGCTGTGGTGTGCAAACATGTTTTATAAAAAAAAAAAATAAAAAGTGGAAAAATAAAAGTAATATTATGTGACAGAACTGTATTATAGGACCCTTTGTGGAGTATCTACAATGGTGCATTGGTGCTGTAATGAGGTAGGGCTTTAAACCATGTAGTTTCCAGGTTGTGAGCGCAGATCCCTATGCAAATAAAGTGGAGCTACTGAATAGCACAAATGGGTATTCGTGTCTGCATATCCCATCCGTGTAGGAACAGAACCATGTTGGTGTTCACACAAGAGGTAGCTGACATCAAAGGAGAATGTGTCCAATGACTTGTAAGCTGATTTGAGCTCAGATGTGCTTTTTTGCTTGGCAGGGGGGCATGTACACTGACTACTAAGCTTTGTTTACCTTCAGGTCATGTGTTTCCACATGTTTGTGCAGCATGCCGCTGTAATGAGTGAGGAAGTCTGGGGATGTGCACAATATTTACTAAGTTTTGCTTATGTATGTGGCATGGGTTTGCATGGTGTTCCACAGGGCTGAGTGTTACTAAAAGCCCAATTTTGTATCAATTAGTTATGACCCCTGTTTAACTTAAACTAGGGCCATTAAATTATGCTAATGATGTACTAGGCAGATGCAATGCATCATAGGTAGCCAATCACACAGTCAGCAGCTACAGCAGAGCACTATAAGGTATACAGACACCATACAATCCGATTTCTCTCTCATACTCTGCACCATTGGAGTACAGACTTGGGAATTTTAACTGAAGGAATGCTAGGGGCTGCTGCAGGTCTGCTACATCTGTATGTGCTAGATGCTGAAGTCAATGCTGCTGCTACTGACAATAGGCCTAGACTGCGAAGGAGAAGAGTGTTCAGGCCCAGGGTAATCTTCCAGGAGCTACAAGAGCTGGAGATTGTAGAGTGCTACAGGGTGGACAGGGATATACTACAAGAACTCATTGAGCTCTGCCACCCTCAGCTCAGACCCAGAACCAACAGAGGGGAACCCATCCCAGTGGAAACAAAGGTATGTGTAGCACTTAGGATACTAGTTACAGGTAATTTCCACAGTCCAACTGGGGACATGATGGGGGTCTCACAGGCATCAGCATCTAGAGTACTCCACCAGTTCCTGGATGCCATGCTACCACATGCCAGTGAGCACATTTCTTTTCCCCTCACCCCTGAGGCGACGGCCAGCAATATGCAACACATCTACTGTGTAGCACACTATCCTGAGGTACCAGTGCCATAAATTGCAGTCATATACACATTAAGGCACCACCTGGTGAGGAGGGTAGAATCTACATCAACCACAAGACATATCACTACATCAACTGTCAGGTCATGTCCAGGGCATTATCAAGAATGTGTATGCTGGCAGCCCTGGCAGTTATCATGACTCCCATATCTGGCATGCATCACAGCTGTACCACATGTTTGCTAGGGGGACATCCCACATGGCCATTTACTGGGGGATTCTGACGATTCACTGGAACCATGGATAATGACACCCTTCAGAAATGCACACACACACACACCCACAGAAGGATGCCATAATGAGGCACATGCACAGACTAGGAACATCATAGAGTGTGTGATTGGGCTTCTGAGGTCATGGACCCAGTGCCTTGATATATCTGTTGGAACCCTGCAGTACTCTCCAGCCACAGCTGCACAGATATTCACAGTTTGTGCCATGCTACACAATATGATCTTGTGGAAACAGCTGCAGCAGGATCAGCAAAGAGAAGGGATACTCAGCTCCCCACCAGTGCCTAGTTCACCACAGCCACACTCACAGGAGGACTTGGAGGAGAAACCCCTGATGATGTCCCTGCAGGCAGATGCATGCATTCCCAGTATGCCCTGGTTTGGCTAAGAGACAATGTATAGCACATGCACTGACAACCTAGAGCCCTAGGGACTGACACCTTACTCCAGCTCACATACATATATTAAACATGATGCCAGGCAACCCACACAACCTGTACCTAACAATGTATTGGCTGTGTACTACGTGCATCAGAGTCACCCCTGAACTACAGTTCTGTCAGCAGCTGCATTTGGAAGGTAAGTCACTCACCTACACACTGCTTGTAAGGAGTATTATAGTATGGTATTCTATGTATGTGCCTGCTGCATGTACGCAAGGGAACATAGTGGGCTATTTGGAGAGAAGAAACATCCACATGGGACTACAGATACCCAGTACAATAGTATGTGTTCTGTAATATTCACTAGGCCTCATGGTTGGAATATTGACTACAGCAGTCAAGACTGATGTTAAACAGTGGGGTCACATGATATTTGCACTACTGTCTATGCCAGGAGATCATGTGCTCTTCTTCCCCCACCCCCAACACATCATTGTTCTCATACAACTGCTGTAACAGTAAGTCAGCAATGGTATATCAGCAGACCAGGCAATCTCAGAGCTGTGACATAGAACCCAGTCACACAGTGTATGTCTAATGTAATGCAGGGATAACAATGTACATATGTATGCTGTTGATTGTGTGATGAAGGACACATCTCCATCTGGCAGCCTGTGTGGCTCAGTTGGCTAGGGATGTTAGTATGGTTAATGGTGTTGATGTTTCAAATCTAGAAGTAGCCACAGCTTTTGCATGTGAATTATTAGTATGCTGGTGTTTCCACAGACAATCATACCTCCCACTCTGTTACTGCAAGAAATCTGTACCAAGCCAGAAAGAATGGGGGGACAGAGACCCAAAAATAGAGACAGACAGTATAGATTGTTCCAATTAACCTAGACAGTTGCTAGTATGAACCTGAGTTGCATTATTACAGAATATCTGAAGGATATAAAGTCCGACACTCAAATATTTGCCTGTAGTTAGTATTATTCAGTGACTTCAATATACAATAATTTATCAGAACACCACAAAATGTATGAGGAACAGACCAGAAATATGAGGCAAAATTCTGAACATTCTGTAAAACTCTGTACAGTTGAGAGGTATGCAGACTGTCAGTCGGTGTGTGGAGTAACATTATGAACATCAGTCACATATTAAGTACAGCAGACAGTTGGGGACTGTCGTGGATAATTTGAGGGAAGTGCAGTACTGCAGAAACTGGTGCAGCTGCCAATGTCTGTAACACACAAAATCCCAGACTGGAGTACAGGTAGGTTTAGCCTGGAGTCATCTTATAAGTTATGACAGTCCCAATGGGCACACTCCTACACTTAGTTAAAATGAGCACAATTCTGTTGCCTCTTCATCAAAATGACCTGCTATGTGTAAATACATCTGTACATGTCCCTATCTGTCTCTCACATGATTAGAATATCTATCATTATGTACTGTCAAACATATATATATATATATATATATATATATATATATATATATATATATATTATATACACTGATATATATATATAGCTATATATATTACAATGATACCTAGACTCTCCACATATATCTACAGAACACATATACATATCATACAGACACACAGCTACATTTATAGAGACATCCCCTGTTAGAGACAGATATATGTGTGGATGTATGCACTGTCCTAATAATAGTGAGTAAATCTGCACTCACACATCTATACAATTGCTCAAAGAAACCAAACTAAGGGTGCAGCAGTACATAATCCACTCACCTACAGACCCCTGTGCCTGCTGGATGTCACCATGAAGACAGACACAGGTGAACAGGTGGTGTAATGTATAATGTTGTCAATGCATGCATGGAGAGTGCACAATGTCCCTGGCCACAGGTTTGCCTGCCTAACTGCAATCAGCCACATATGGCCATACTGGTAACTGTATACACATAGCAATGATAATAAGAGTTATCTCAATGCTAGGACACTAGATGCAGATAACAGTATGAATCAATATCACTCTGCAGACCACACATGCTGTGAAACACAAGCCTAGTTTGTGCAATCCACAACTACTGTGCCTACAATCACATATACAATAGACATAACCTGTGGCATGTATGATAATTACTGTGAGCTATAGTGTATAAGACTAGCTAGGTAGGGTTTTTATCTCACTCCAACCAATTTGGTGTGTGTGTGTGTGTGTGTGTGTGTGTGTGTGTGTGTGTGTGTGTGTGTGTGTGTGTGTGTGTGTGTGTGTGTGTGTGTGTGTGTGTGTGTGTGTGTGTGCATCCCTCTGCAACACTACAGACATGACTTCATGGGCTATCCATATGCAATGGTTATGCACTTTTTGGCCCTGTAATTAGCTGCTGGCTTCCAAACTGCCTCCACTGCAAGGCCTGCTGATGTTATCCACCTCAAGACCGCCAGCTGACAGTCTAACATTAGACATATGTTGTGGCATGGACAATAAGTACTGTGGGCTATAGTGTGGAACACTAGATAGGCAGGGGTTTTACTCTCACTTCAATCAACTTGGTGTTTGCGTATATCCATATGGCATACATATGATAATCTTTGTAACATAGACAGAGATAGTGTTTTGCATTATTTCAGTTGTAGCAGGTGATGTGGCCTTCAAAATGACTGACTACAACAATGCCTGCTGATATCAACAAGCATTATATGTTCTAAACTGATAGTACTAGCGGACATGAGGTGCGTTACATGTATCAGGTGCTATAATCTGTAGTGTGTAAGAGTACATAGGCTAAGTGTTTTAATCTACATACAGTCAACTTACACTACATGTGTGCCTTGATGTGTCCTGTAGGCATTGAGTGGAAGTGATGCTAGCCTGAATATTGCCATGTTTGTGTGTGAGGCTGTTACAGCATTTTACGTCATGTTACAGGGAAAAGCCGAAAGACAAACTACAGAGCCATAGTATATGTGAACTTGACTAGCATAATGGCCATACAGCCCTCACAATCAGAGCCATCTTTATACCTCTCAGTACAGGATCAGCAGATATTGCCCCAATCTAAGAGGGACTCAGACAGATGCCATGTGAACCTATGGAGCCATGCATGTATACTGCTGTAACTTGCTGACATCATATTTCTGCTGTGCTGCCATGCCATCTTGTGCTTCTTTATGGCCACCGTGTGCCCATAGGTTATCCCCTCAGACTCCTGGAACAGAAAAATGCACAGGTCCATGATACACCTGTCATTGTGTAACAATACCACCAGTACAACATCATGCAATATAAGGTACACAAAAGTATGTTGCATACACATACCATGTGCCAGCATACAGTATCTGTTGGTGACCACTACAAGTGGCATGGCAAAACAATACTGCATTCTGCAAGTATGTGTCAAGTAATATATTCACCCTGTGCATGAGAGACATATCTTCATGTCCTTGCATTGATTGGAAGGATGTCAGAAATGTGGCGCAGATATCATCAATTACACGGGGTGTTGTGTGGGGGTGCTGAAAGCCTAGACTGGCCCAAACAGTTGACAGCATGTGTGTGAGTCAGGAAGGGGAGTGGGTTAGATGGCAATGGATTGGTGCTGTGTGTGTCTGTAGGTGACCTGCATATGACAGTTGTGTGTGAGTGTGTGCATGTACACAGTCAAGCTCAGTGCTAGCCCTACACGTGTGTATAGGAAGTTACTAGGCTCTTTGCACTGAGGCACTTATAAGCCTAGCCAAGAGTTTAGCCCATGTTTAGACAAGTCAGCACCCAATGCCCCTATCTGACACTGGTGGAATCCCAGGGATGTATTTTCTGTTCCCCATCCAGTTATCCATGTTGCACTTAAAAAGGGGTAAATAGGCACTCTGCTTGACATGGAGAGGGAGTGTATTCCACAGATGGGGGAGTCTCTGGGACACACATCTGTCCAGCCATCAAGTTCTACTGATGTCACAGACCAGGCTGAGTCAACTCTTGTGGGTTACTCGAGTGGCGCTTGACTTGCAGATATGCAGCAGTCCCATCAACGAGGGGTGCAAGATCACTTTGTATGTCAGACAGAGGTCACCACTGATGAATCTCTATGAAATCGAGCAGAAGGATAGGGCTCTTAGCCTAACTGTTTATGGTAGAATTTTGAGGACCTGGATTCTCCTGGTGAGGAACCTCAGCAGTGTCTCCAGCTGCTGTATGTTTTTTGAGAGCTACATTCTGAATGGGGCATTGTACTCAGTAATGGGCCTTATAAGGGAAGAATACAGGGATGATATGACCTCCTTGTCCCTGGATGAGATAGCCTTAATTATGAGGTGGGCCATGTAAAAAGCTTTCCGTACAATGGAAGTAACATGGTGGCCAAAAGTTAGGTTGCTATCAACCTGGGGGCCCAAATCCATCACAACTGATTTTGTGCTTTGGACCTTGTTAATAATGTGCTAATTTGTGGGGACATCACTCTCCTCAAAGGGGATGATAATACATTTTTTGGCATTCAGCTTGAGGCCATATTTCTGGCACCTTTCATTTGTTTGGGTGAGACCATCTTGCAGGATGTCCACATCACTAGGGTAATTGATGACAACACCCAGATTGCAGTCATCTACAAACTTGGTCAGCCATACCCCACTGGTTTTGGTCTGCACCTCAGAAAAGTATATCCCAAACAACAGGGGCCTCAATTCAGGGTATGCCACGCATTACAGGTCTACTGTTTGAGGTGGCTTCCCCTATTTTGACTAGGCGGTTTCTCCTATTTTGATTAGGTCGGTTCTATCAGTGAGCCAGTTAGCTACATATCTGGTATGTGATGCCCCTGCCCTGACCCAGTAATCAAGGACCCACAATCCTCACCACTGGCAACATTGAGTGAAGTACACAATGGGAGCATTACAAGTACACACACACACACACACACACACACACACACACACACACACACACACACACACACACACACACACACACAGTAAAGTACAATTTCCATTAAGAGCACACAGAGATCACAGTCAGTCTGGGGCTGGTTTCCCCCCCTTTCTGCAGATCTCCAATAAGACTCCCCACTGGCACAGCTTTAGGGTTAAGATCTCAGCCGAGTGGCCAAGCTAAGACATCCAGCACCCCGTCTGTCCAGCCAGTGCTTTGTGTCCCTGCCCAAGTAGCTGACACCCACACACTTTGAGATTTGATTGACATACAAGCACACGCAGACACACACACACACACAGACACACACACACACACACACACACACACACACACACACACACACACACCTGGGAAAGGCTGGC
>NC_056741.1:187668700-187699083 GCF_019279795.1 Protopterus annectens | reverse complement strand
AGCTTATTTAATAAAAAATATTTTTAGATAGGGATATAGTAAGGATTAGTTTAGATGTTTCTGTATTTATTTGAGACTGTCCTGCAATGTTGTTTTAAATATTTCCTGTGATTCTGAACTTTGAAATGACTGGGTTTGTTATTGAATATTGTTTTGTTCTTTTATTATTTATTATTAAATATATTTAAACCCTTTAATTGTTGCTGGTTTATTTAGAGATATTTAAGCTCTTAGAATACTCGCATACATTTTTGGTGACACTCTACAGGCCACCCCTAAATAGCCTTGCTCTTGGTCACACTTACCATTTGGATAATAGTAACATTACACAGTAGGATTGGTCACCCTTTATAAGGGAGTTAGAGTAGCTGATAATGAGCTGGCTGGTGGCAGTGATAACTACCTTATAGTCTGGGCAAAAGGGGGCATAGCTAGTAAACCTGTGCCAGCCTTTCCCAGGTGTGTGAGTGTGTGTGTGTGTGTGTGTGTGTGTGTGTGTGTGTGTGTGTGTGTGTGTGTGTGTGTGTGTGTGTGCTTGTATATCAATCAAATCTCAAAGTGTGTGGGTGTCAGCTACCTGAGCAGGGACACAAAGCACTGGCTGGACAGACAGGGTGCTGGAGGTTTTAGCTTGGCCAATTGGCTGAGATCTTAACCCTAAAACTGTGCCAGTGGAGAGTCTTTTTGGAGATCTGGAGAAAGAGGGAAAAACCAGCCCCAGACTGACTGTGATCTCTGTGTGTTCTTAAGGGAAATTGTACTTTACTGTGTGTGTGTACTTGTAATCCTTCCATTGTGTACTTCACTCACTGTTGCCAGCAGTGAGGATTGAGGCTCCTTGATTACTGGGCCAGTGCAGGGGCATCACATACCAGATATGTAGCTAACTGGCTCACTGATAGATCCCACTTAAATCAAAATAGGAGAAGCCACCTAGTCAAAATAGGGGAAGCCACCTCAAATAGTAGACCTGTAATGAGTGGCATACCCCGGGGTCTTGGAGCCCCTGTTGTTTGGGATATACTTTTCTGAGGTGCAGACCAAAACTAGTGGGGTATGGCTGACCACGTTTACAGATGACTGCAAGCTGGGTGCCACCATCAATTACCCTAGTAATGTGGACATCCTGCAAAATGGTCTCACCCAAACAAATGAAAGATGCCAGAAACATGGCCTTAAGCTGAATACCAAAAAATGTATCATCATCCCCTTTGAGGAGAGTGATGTCCCCACAAATTATCACATTATTAACAAGGTCCTAAGCACATAATCAGTTGTGATGGATTTGGGCCCCCAGGATGATAGCAACCTAACTTTTGGTCACCATGTTGCTTCCATTGTACGGAAAGCTTTCTACATGGCCCACCTCATAATTAAGGGTATCTCATCCAGGGACAAGTAGGTTATAGCATCCCTGTATTCTTCTCTTACAAGGCCCATTATTGAGTACAATGCCCCATTCACAATGTAGCTCACAAAACACATGCAACAGCTGGAGAGACCGCAGAGGTTCCTCACCAGGAGAATCCAGGGCCTCAAAAATATTCCATAAACAGTTAGGCTAAGAGCCCTATCCCTCTACTCAGTTTCATAGAGATTCCTCAGTGGTGACCTCTGTCTGGCATACAAAGTGATCTTGGATCCCCGCCTTGATGGGACTTCTGCATATCTGCAAGTCAAGCTCCACTCGAGTAACCCACACGATTGGACTCAGCCTGGTCAGTGACATCAATAGGACTTGTTGGCTGGACAGATTTGTATCCCAGAGACTCCCCCATCTGTGGAATAGACTCCCTCTCCAAGTCAAGCAGAGTGCCTATTTACCCCATTTTAAGTGCAACATGGATAACTGGATGGCGAACAGAAAATACATCCCTGGGATTCCACCAGTGTCAGCAGGGGCATTGGGTGCTGACTTGTCTAAACATGGGTTAAACTCTTGGCTAGGCTTATAAGTGTGAAGAGCCTAGTAACTTCCTATATGCACATGTAGGGCTAGCACTGAGCTTGACTGTGTACATGCATGCACTCACACACAACTGTCATATGCAGGTCACCTACAGACATACACAGCACCACTCCATTGTCCATCTAACCCACTCCCCTTCCTGACTCACACACATGCTGTCAACTGTTTGGGCCAGCCTAGACCTCCAGCACCCCCACACAACACCCTGTGTAAATGATGATACCTGTGCCACATTCCTGTCATCCTTCCAATCAATGCAAGGACATGAAGATATGTGTCTCATGCACAGGGTGAATATATTACTTGACACGTACTTGTGGAATGCAGTGTTGTTTTGCCATGCCACTTGTAGTTGTCACCAACAGATACTGTATGCTGGCACGTGGCATGTGTATACAACATACTTTTGTGTATCTTATATTGCATGATGTGGTGGTATTGTTACACAATGACAGGTGTATCATGGACCTGTGTATTTTTCTGTTCCAGGAGTCTGAGGGGATAACCTATGGACACATGGTGGCAATAAAGCAGCACAGGATGGCATGGCAGCACAGCAGAAATATGATGTCAGTAAGTTACAGCAGTATACGTGCATGGCTCCATAGGTTCACATGGCATCTGTCTGAGTCTCTCTTGGACTAGGGCAATATGTGCTGATCCTGTACAGAGAGATATAAAGATGGCTCTGATTGTGAGGGCTGTATGGCCATTATGCTAGTCAAGTTTACATATCCTATGGCTCTGCAACATGATGTAAACTGCTGTAACAGCCTCACGCACAAGCATGGCCACATTCAGGCTAGCACCACTTCCACTTACTGCCTACAGGACACACCAAGGCACACATGTAGTGTAAGTTTGCTGTATGTAGATTAAAACACTTAGCCTATGTACTGGTACACACTACAGATCACAGTACCTGATGCATGTAACACACCTCATGTCCACTAGTACTATCAGTTTAGAACATATAATGCTTGTTGATATCAGCAGACATTGTTGTGTTCAGTCTTTTCTTGGGCCACATCACCTGCTACAAATTAAATAATGCAAAACCCTACCTCTGTCTATGTTACAAAGATTATCATATGTATGCCATATGGATATACGCAAACACCAAGTTAAAAGGGCCCTCCCCCCCCCCCCAAAAAAAAAAAACCCAAAAAATTTTTGACGGGGGGAAACCCCCCCCAAAAAAATCCCCTTAAAAGGGAAGGGGGGAAAAAAAACCCCCTTTCCCCTTTGGATCAAAAAAACCCAAAAGGGGCAAAAAACTTAAAAACCCGATAAAACTAAAAAATAAAATCATCCAAGGCCAACTTTGAGAGAAAAATCGCTAAAGACAGAAAAGACAATCATAAGGCCTTCTTTAGCTATGTTAGAAACCTGGGTGGAAACTCCCAGATATGCTCAGAATTAGTCCAAAATGATACAAGAATCACTGAACCCACAGACATTGCCAACATACTGGCAGACAGGTTCAGTGCAAATTTCTCCCCTCCCTCCCCCCCAAAAGGAGAAATATCTATCCCACCAGAGTCTAGCCTCCCAAACATCTCAGATGCCCAGGTGAGTGCTGCTCTCTCTAAAGCAAAAAACACAGCATCAATGGGACTGGACGGTGTCCCCTGTGTGCTACATGAACTCAATGAGGAACTAAACCCACACATAAGGCTGCTGTTTAATCTTAGCCTTACTACAGGAAATGTACCCAAAGAATGGCGTACGGCAACTGTGGTCCCACTCCACAAAGGCGGTGCTTCTACGGACCCTGGAAATTACCGCCCCATAAGCTTGATGAGCCTTGTCTGCAAAGCTATGGAGAGGATCATAATGGATCTCATAAATAAAGAAATTGGGGACCTGCAGACACTGGATCCTACCCAATTTGGCTTTGTCAAGGGAAGATCCTGCCTCTTGAACTTGGTCAACTTTTTCGAAACAGTCACTAAGGCCATTGATGAGGGAAAGGCAGTTCACACAGCCTACCTTGACCTAGCAAAAGCGTTTGACACAATACCCCACTCGGGCATCATAGAAAAGCTCACCAGCTTAGATGTAAACCCATATGTCACAAGATGGGTTGCAAACTGGCTCAAGGACAGAACCCACAGGTTAGAGTTGCTGGTGCCATGTCAGACTCTAAGCTGGTCACGAGTGGTGTCCCACAGGGCTCAGTCCTGGGCCCCCTCTTGTTTGGCATTTATTTTTCTGAAGTGCAGGCAAACATAGGGGGATTGTGGCTGACACAATTTGCAGATGACTGCAAACTGGGCACCATAATTGACACTCCATCAGACACAGACATCCTCCAGAGAGGTCTCATAGAAATGGATAACTGGTGCCAGAGCCATGGCCTTAAGCTAAATGCCAAAAAATGTATAGTCATACCCTCTGGGAAAAACAAAGTAACCCCTAATTGCCACATAGGTGGTAATCCATTAAACACGGAAGAAGTTATCAGGGACCTGGGGACCCAAGTTGACAGTAACCTCTCTTTTGACACTCACATTGCCAAAGTGGTTAGGAAGACCTTCTACATTGCCCACCTGATCATGGAGGGATTCACATCCAGATCAGGAGAGGTCATTGTACCCCTGTACTCTTCACTTATCAGACCAATGATTGAGTACTAGCCCATTCGAATGTACCTTACCCAACACCTGCAGCAGTTGGAAAGACCCCAAAAGTTCCTCACCAAAAGGATAAAGGGGCTCAAACATATGTCATACACTGTCCGACTGAAGAAACTCCAGCTCTATTCAGTCGCATACCGTCTGCTCAGAGGTGATCTGTGCCTGACATACAAGGCCATGTCCAACCCGGAATTAATGGACATGCTCCACCTCAAAAAATCCAAATCCACCAGAGCCACGAGAGCAAGAGACTTAAACCTCAACATGGATATAAATAGGACGTGCTGGAGGGACAGATTAATCACCCAGAGACTCCCTACACTTGGAACAGAATCCCCGTCCATGTGAGGCAGAGCCCCTCACTGACTCTGTTCAAGAAAATTCTTGACGAGTGGATGGGAGATCGTAGGTTTACCCCGGGAATCATCTTTGTGTCACTGCTGGACAGAGGCACAGCAAACTAATGGGTATAGTATTCTCATCCTAAGGAGTGGTGAAAGCCACACACACTCTGGCTAGGCTTATAAATGCCCTAGGGCAGATAGCCTAGTATGAACCTATGAACCTATGAACACGGCCTTAAGCTGAATACCAAAAAATGTATCATCATCCCCTTTGAGGAGAGTGATGTCCCCACAAATTATCACATTATTAACAAGGTCCTAAGCACATAATCAGTTGTGATGGATTTGGGCCCCCAGGACGATAGCAACCTAACTTTTGGTCACCATGTTGCTTCCATTGTATGGAAAGCTTTCTACATGGCTCACCTCATAATTAAGGGTATCTCATCCAGGGACAAGTAGGTTATAGCATCCCTGTATTCTTCTCTTACAAGGCCCATTATTGAGTACAATGCCCCATTCACAATGTAGCTCACAAAACACATACAACAGCTGGAGAGACCGCAGAGGTTCCTTACCAGGAGAATCCAGGGCCTCAAAAATATTCCATGAACAGTTAGGCTAAGAGCCCTATCCCTCTACTCAGTTTCATAGAGATTCCTCAGTGGTGACCTCTGTCTGGCATACAGAGTGATCTTGGATCCCCGCCTTGATGGGACTTCTGCATATCTGCAAGTCAAGCTCCACTCGAGTAAACCACACGATTGGACTCAGCCTGGTCAGTGACATCAATAGGACTTGTTGGCTGGACAGATTTGTATCCCAGGGACTCCCCCATCTGTGGAATAGACTCCCTCTCCAAGTCAAGCAGAGTGCCTATTTACCCCCATTTTAAGTGCAACATGGATAACTGGATGGCGAACAGAAAATACATCCCTGGGATTCCACCAGTGTCAGCAGGGGCATTGGGTGCTGACTTGTCCAAACATGGGTTAAACTCTTGGCTAGGCTTATAAGTGTGAAGAGCCTAGTAATTTCCTATATGCACATGTAGGGCTAGCACTGAGCTTGACTGTGTACATGCATGCACTCACACACAACTGTCATATGCAGGTCACCTACAGACATACATAGCACCACTCCATTGTCCATCTAACCCACTCCCCTTCCTGACTCACACACATGCTGACAACTGTTTGGGCCAGCCTAGACCTCCAGCACCCCCACACAACACCCTGTGTAAATGATGATACCTGTGCCACATTCCTGTCATCCTTCCAATCAATGCAAGGACATGAAGATATGTGTCTCATGCACAGGGTGAATATATTACTTGACACGTACTTGTGGAATGCAGTGTTGTTTTGCCATGCCACTTGTAGTTGTCACCAATAGATACTGTATGCTGGCACGTGGCATGTGTATACAACATACTTTTGTGTATCTTATATTGCATGATGTGGTGGTATTGTTATACAATGACAGGTGTATCATGGACCTGTGTATTTTTCTGTTCCAGGAGTCTGAGGGGATAACCTATGGACACATGGTGGCAATAAAGCAGCACAGGATGGCATGGCAGCACAGCAGAAATATAATGTCAGTAAGTTACAGCAGTATACGTGCATGGCTCCATAGGTTCACATGGCATCTGTCTGAGTCCCTCTTGGACTAGGGCAATATGTGCTGATCCTGTACAGAGAGATATAAAGATGGCTATGATTGTGAGGGCTGTATGGCCATTATGCTAGTCAAGTTTACATATTCTATGGCTCTGCAACATGATGTAAACTGCTGTAACAGCCTCATGCACAAGCATGGCCACATTCAGGCTAGCACCACTTCCACTTACTGCCTACAGGGCAAACCAAGGCACTCATGTAGTGTAAGTTTGCTGTATGTAGATTAAAACACTTAGCCTATGTACTGGTACACACTACAGATCACAGTACCTGATGCATGTAACACACCTCATGTCCACTAGTTCTATCAGTTTAGAACATATAATGCTTGTTGATATCAGCAGGCATTGTTGTGTTCAGTCATTTCTAGGGCCACATCACCTGCTACAAATGAAATAATGCAAAACCCTAGCTCTGTCTATGTTACAAAGATTATCATATGTATGCCATATGGATATATGTAAACACCAAGTTGGTTGAAGTGAGATTAAAACCCCTACCTATCTAGTGTTACACACTATAGCCCACCATACTTATTGCCCATGCCACAGCATATGTCTGATGTTAGACTGTCAGCCAGCTGTCCTGAGGTGGATGACATCAGCAGGCCTTGCAGTGGAGGTAGTCTGGAAGCCAGCAGCTAGTTACAGGGCCAAAAAGTGCATAACCATTGCATGTGGCTAGCCCATGAGGTCACATCTATAGTGTTGCAGAGGGATACACACACACACACACACACACACACACACACACACACACACACACACACACACACACACACACACACACACACAAGCACACACACACACACACACACACATGCACACATGCACGCACACACACACCAAGTTGGCTGGAGTGAGATTAAAACCCCTACCAAGCTAGTCTTATACACTATAGCTCACAGTAATCATTATACGTGCCACAGGTTATGTCTGTTGTATATGTGATTGCAGGCACAGTAGTTGTGGATTGCACAATCTAGGCTTCTGTTGCATAGCATGTGTAGCCTGCAGAGTGATATTGCTTCATACTGTTATCTGCATCTAGTGTCCTAGCAGTGAGATAACTCTTATTATCCTTGCTATGTGTGTACAGTTACCAGTATGGTCATATGTGGCTGATTGCAGTTAAGCAGGCAAACCTGTAGCCAGGAACATTGTGCACTCTCCATGCATGCATTGACAACATTATACATTACACCACCTGTTCACATGTATCTGTCTTCATGGTGACATCCAGCAGGCACAGGGGTCTGTAGGTGGGTGGATTATGTACTGCCGCACCCTTAGTTTGGTTCCTTTGAGCAATTGTATAGATGTGTGAGTGCAGATTTACTCACTATTATTAGGACAGTGCATACATCCACACATATATCTGTCTCTAACAGGGATGTCTCTATAAATGTAGCTGTATGTCTGTATGATATGTATATGTATATGTGTGTTATGTAGATATATGTGGAGTGTCTATGTATCATTGTAATATATATAGCTATATATATATATATATATATATATATATATATATATATATATATATATTTGACAGTACATAATGATAGATATGCTAATCATGTGAGAGACAGATAGGGACATGTACAGATGTATTTACACATAGCAGGTCATTTTGATGAAGAGGCAACAGAATTGTGCTCATTTTAACTAAGTGTAGGAGTGTGCCCATTGGGACTGTCATAACTTATAAGATGACTCCAGGCTAAACCTACCTGTACTCCAGTCTGGGATTTTGTGTGTTACAGACATTGGCAGCTGCACCAGTTTCTGCAGTACTGCACTACCCTCAAATTATCAACGACAGTCCCCAACTGTCTGCTGTACTTAATATGTGACTGATGTTCATAATATTACTCCACACACCAACTGACAGTCTGCATACCTCTCAACTCTACAGATTAAACAGAATGTTCAGAATTTTGCCTCATATTTCTGGTCTGTTTCTCATACATTTTGTGGTGTTCTGATGAATTATTGTATAGTGAAGTCACTGAATAATACTAACTACAGACAAACATTTGAGTGTCGGACTTTATATCCTTCAGATATTCTGTAATAATGCAACTCAATTTCATACTAGCAACTGTCTAGGTTAATTGGAAAAATCTATACAGTTTGTCTCTATTTTTGGGACTTTGTCCCCCCTTTCTTTCTGGCTTGGTCCAGATTTCTTGCAGTAACAGACTGAGAGGTATGACAGTCTGTGGAAATACCAGCATACTAATACCTCACATGCAAAAGCTGTGGCTACTTCTAGATTTGAACCATCAACACCATTACCCATACTAACATCCTTAGCCCACTCAGCCACACAAGCTGCCAGACAGAGATGTGCCCTTCATCACACAATCAACATCATACATATGTACATTGTCATCCCTGCATTACATGAGACATACACTGTGTGACTGAGTTCTATGTCACAGCCCTGAGATTGTCTGGTCTGCTGATATACCATTGCTGACTTACTGTTGCAGCAGTTGTATGAGAACAATGATGTGTTGGGGGTGGGGGAAAAACAGCACATGATCTCCTGTCATAGACAGCAGTGCAAATATCATGTGACCCCACTGTTTAACATCAGTCTTGACTGCTGTAGTCAATATTCCAGCCATGAGGCCTAGTGAATATTACTGAACACATACTATTGTACTGGGTATCTGTAGTCCCATGTGGATGTTTCTTCTCTCCAAATAGCCCACTATGTTCCCTTGCGTACATGCAGCAGGCACATACATAGAATACCATACTATAATACTCCTTACAAGCAGTGTGTAGGTGAGTGACTTACCTTCCAAATGCAGCTGCTGACAGAACTGTAGTTCAGGGGTGACTCTGTCTGATGCACGTAGTACACAGCAAATACATTGTTAGGTACAGGTTGTGTGGGTTGCCTGGCATCATGTTTAATATATGTATGTGAGCTGGAGTAAGGTGTCAGCCCCTAGGGCTCTAGGTTGTCAGTGCATGTGCTATACATTGTCTCTTAGCCAAACCAGGGCATACTGGGAATGCATGCATCTGCCTGCAGGGACATCATCAGGGGTTACTCCTCCAAGTCCTCCTGTGAGTGTGGCTGTGGTGAACTAGGCACTGGTGGGGAGCTGAGTATCCCTTCTCTTTGCTGATCCTGCTGCAGCTGTTTCCACAAGGTCATATTGTGTAGCATGGCACAAACTGTGAATATCTGTGCAGCTGTGGCTGGAGAGTACTGCAGGGTTCCACCAGATATATCAAGGCACTGGGACCATGACTTCAGAAGCCCAATCTTCCACTATATGATGTTTCTAGTCTGTGCATGTGCCTCATTATGGCGTCCTTCTGTGGGTGCGTGTGTGCATTTCTGAAGGGTGTCATTATCCATGGTTCCAGTGAATCGTCAGAATCCCCCAGTAAATGGCCATGTGGGATGTCCACCCTAGCAAACATGTGGTACAGCTGTGATGCATGCCAGATATGGGAGTCATGATAACTGCCAGGGCTGCCAGCATACACATTCTTGATAATGCCCTGGACATGACCTGACAGTTGATGTAGTGATATGCCTTGTGGTTGATGTAGATTCTATCCTCCTCACCAGGTGGTGCCTTAAAGTGTATATGACTGCAATCTATGGCACTGGTACCTCAGGATAGTGTGCTACACAGTAGATGTGTTGCATATTGCTGGCCGTCACCTCAGGGGTGAGGGGAAAATAAATGTGCTCACTGGCATGTGGTAGCATGGCATCCAGGAACTGGTGGAGTACTCTAGATGCTGATGCCTGTGAGACCCCCATCATGTCCCCAGTTGGACTGTGGAAATTACCTGTAACTAGTATCCTAAGTGCTACACATACCTTTGTTTCCACTGGGATGGGTTCCCCTCTGTTGGTTCTGGGTCTGAGCTGAGGGTGGCAGAGCTCTATGAGTTCTTGTAGTATATCCCTGTCCACCCTGTAGCACTCTACAATCTCCAGCTCATGTAGCTCCTGGAAGGTTACCCTGGGCCTGAACACTTCTCCTTCTCAGTCTAGGCCTATTGTCAGCAGCAGCAGCATTGACTTCAGCATCTAGCATATACAGATGTAGCAGACATGCAGCAGCCCCTAGCATTCCTTCAGTTAAGATTCCCAAGTCTGTACTCCACTGGTGCAGAGTATGAGAGAGAAATCGGATTGTAGGGTGTCTGTATACCTTATAGTGCTCTGCTGTAGCTGCTGACTGCGTGATTGGCTACCTATAATGCATTGCATCTGCCTAGTATATCATTAACATCATTTAATGGCCCTAGTTTAAGTTAAACAGGAGTCATAACTAACTGATATATAATTGGGCTTTTAGTAACACTTAGCCCTGCGGCACACCATGCAAACCCATGCCACGTACATAAGCAAAACTTAGTAAATATTATGCACATCCCCAGACTTCCTCACTCATTACATCGGCATGCTACACAAACATGTGGAAACACATGACCTGAAGGTAAACAAAGCTTAGCAGTCAGTGTACATGCCCCCCTGCCACGCAAAAAAGCGCATCTGAGCTCAAATCAGCTTACAAGTCATTGGACACATCCTCCTTTGATGTCAGCTACCTCTTATGTGAACACCAACATGGTTCTGTTCCTACACGGATGGGATACCCATTTGTGCTATTCAGTAACTCCACTTTATTTGCATAGGGATCTGTGCTCACAACCTGGAAACTACATGGTTCAAAGTCCTACCTCATTACAGCACCAATGCACCATTGTATATACTCCACAAAGGGTCCTATAATACATTTCTGTCACATAATATTACTTTTGTTTTATCCACTTATTTTTTTTTTTTAATAAAGCATGTTTGCACACCACAGCAAGCCATGCAAACATGCACAGATTATTAAAAAAAATTATCTTTACTAATTTCCCTTATTTTTTCAGACACACAGTGGATAGTTTTGAACATATTTGTATGTGGTATGCCATTTCTGTCCATCTACCTACATTTTTACAGCCCCTGTTGTCTGTCTACATTCCTGTACAGAGAATTTTTCTGTGTACACTATGGACACTGACACAAGGTCTGCAGGGCTGCATATCTGCTTGCAGGATCGCTCTACCTAACTCATTTGCATGGAATTCACCTGCTTATGAGGAAATTTCCATGCCATGGATATTTCTGTGTTGGCACATGTGTGCGTGCTACCAGCTGTATTTTTTTAATCTAAATCCTGCTTACTTCTGAGTAAGCAGCATGCCACAATGCCTACATGGTGAAAAAGACTGTGTAGGCTTTATTAAATTCCCCCGAAGGTTTTAAAAATTTTATGAAGCATAGGGTTTTGTGGAGAAGTTTAATAGACAAGTTCTCAGTGAAAGAGAATATGAAATATTAAGTGATGGAGGAAAGAAAATGAGTTGACTATAGTGAAGAAGAAATGCAACAACATTGTTCGAACTGCAAAAGAAATGAATAATATTTGGAAAAGTTCAAAAATATAGATGGGAAAGACTTAAATGTATAAATATGAATATGATATTGCATTCAAAGTATGATAAAGTAAAGAAATGTGACTGATAAATTGGATAAAGCACTGTACATGGCAATGGGTGCTGTGGAAAATGCAAGAATTCGTTATATAACAAAAAATGGAACGGGGTGATATTTTATGTGTATTATGAAAATGGCTGTGTAAAAAAAGGATAGGGCAATACAGGATAAATATAAAAGAAAAAGAAGGAAAGAATATGATTGTTGAAGGTGATAACTTATAAGTAATTTTTGCAAAAAAAGAGAGAGTAAGTAATTGATTTGAAGTTTTTCATGATATGAAATGAATATAAATACTAATAAAGCAATAGCCTCTATTGATGTCAATAAGTGCCATGAGATCTTTTACACCCAGCTGAGCTCCCAACACCTCAGGGAAATGGAGCCTCAGTTTAACAATTTGACCAATGTATGACAATGAGGAATGTCAAACACAGTTGACAATTGTATATTTTAAGCAATAAAACTCCTTAAATTCAGAGAGAAACTTGATTGCATAACTGACCATGATCAGGCCTAAAGGATATCAGTGGCTGTCATGGAGCTAAGCACATGGACAGTCACCATAACAACAGTCATGACATGGTGTAATAAAGTTGACTAGAACTACCCCCCCAAACAGAGATATTGCCTGATCTGGAAGGCATCTTTTCTGAAGAATGTCGAGTATACTTATTTTTAAAAGGATCTTCAAGTCTTCAACATCAGTTAAAGGAGACATACTACTAAAACATACCACCAAAAAAAAAAAAACAAAAAAAAAGAACACAGCATTCTCACCAGACACTCAAGGTTGCCTGAGTTAAATAAGAATGAATACAGCAGCTTGTTTTACAATGGAATATTATTCTTCTGCCTTGAAGTAAAATAACATGGCTTATCTATGGTAGCTACATGTTGTAGAAAGACTGACCCTCTTGACAACTCAACCAACTTGAGTTTGACTGCAGTTTCAGTCAGTGGAGAAGCCAGGAAGAGATTTGGGAAGTAGTGAGTTTTTCCCACTCACCAACTCTAGAAGGAAGAAAGGAAGAAAGGATGTGATTTTTGACTGTGATTGACAGGGCACTGAAATTTTGAGTGCCGTTAGCATTTTGACATTGTAGTACAGATGGAGCTAACATACGTTTAGACACTGAAGTGTGTACTGTCATAGGTCACCCAGGAAGAGCATACAAAAAATCCCTTGGCTTGCAGGACAAAGTATGTGATACTGCCATCTGACCTGTTGTTCATAGGTTCATAGGTTCATACTAGGCTATCTGCCCGAGGGCATTTACAAGCCTAGCCCATCGTTTTGTGGCTTACGCCACCCCTTTAGTATGGGGAACTATACCCATTATTTTGCTGTGCCTCTGTCGAGCAGTGACACTGAGGTAATCCCTGGGGTATATCTGCGATCTCCCATCCATTGGTCAAGATTTCTCTTGAACAAGGCCAGCGAGGTGCTCTGCCTCACATGTACCGGGATTTTGTTCCACAGCATAGGGAGTCTTTGGGTGATGAATCTATCCCTCCAGCACGTCCTATTAATAGCCGTGTCATGGTTTAAGTCTCCCGCCCTTGTGGCTCTGATGGATCTAGATTTTTTGAGGTGAAGCATATTCATCAAATCTGGGTTTGACATGGCCTTGTATGTTAGGCAAAGGTCACCTCTGAGCAAAGCGGTGGCGACTGAATAGAGCTGGAGTTCTTTCAGTCGGGCAGCATAGGACAGATTTTTGAGACCCTTTATCCTTTTGGTGAGGAACTTTTGTGGCCTCTCCAGCTGCTGCAAGTGTCGGGTCAGATACATTCCGAATGGGGCATTGTACTCAATCATTGGTCTGATGAGTGATGAGTAAAGGGAGACTATGACCTCCCTTGATCTAGATGAGAATCCCTTCATGATAAGGTGGGCAATGTAGAAGGTCTTCCTAACTACTTTAGCTACATGGGTGTCGAATGACAGACTACTATCAACCTGGGTCCCCAGGTCCCTGATAACTTCTTCTGTGCTCAGTGGATTGCCACCTATTTGGTAGCTAGGGGTAACCTTGTTTTTCCCGAAGGGTATGACTATGCATTTTGGCATTTAACTTTAGGCCGTGGCTCTGGCACCAGTTATCCATTTCTGTGAGACCCTTCTGAAGGATATCTGTGTCAGATGTGTTTTCTACTATGGCACCCAGTTTGCAGTCATCTGCAAACTTTGTCAGCCATAACCCTCCTGTGTTTGCTTGTACTTCAGAAAAGTAGATGCCAAACAAGAGTGGGCCCAGGACTGAGCCCTGTGGGACACCACTTGTGACAGGCTTTGAGTCTGACATGGCGCCAGCAACTCTGACCCTGTGGATTCTGTCACTCAGCCAGTTTGCAACCCATCTTGTGATGTATGGGTTGACATTTAAGCTGATGAGTTTTTCAATGATACCCGAATGGGGTATTGTATCGAAGGCCTTAGCCAGATCGAGGTAGGCTGTATGGACTGCCTTTCCCTCATCAATGGCTTTGGTGACTGTTTCAAAAAGTCAACCAAGTTTAAAAGGCATGATCTGCCTTTGACAAAGCCAAACTGGGTTGGATCCAAAGTCTGCAAATTCCCTATGTCTTTATTTATGAGGTCCATTATGATCCTCTCCATGGCTTTGCAGATAAGGCTTGTCAAGCTAATGGGCGGTAATTTCCAGGGTCGGTGGAGGCACCGCCTTTGTGAAGTGGTACCACAGTTGCAGTGCGCCACTCTCTGGAGTGCGTATCCAGAGGTAAGACTTTGATTAAACAGCTGTCCTAGCTGTGGGTTTAATTCCTCATTGAGTTCATGGAGCACACAGCCGGGGACACCATCAGGTCCCATGGATGCTGTGTTTTTGCTTTGGAGAGAGCAGTTCTCACTTGGGCGCTGGAGATGTTTGGGGGCTGCAATCATTTGGTATAGATATCTCTCCTTTTGGGGAGGAGGAGAAGTTTGCACTGAACTTGTCAGCCAGTATGTTGGCAATGTCTGTAGGATCAGTAATCTTCACATCATTTTGAACTAGCTCTGAGCATATCTGGGAGTTTCCTCCCAGGTTTCTAACATAGCTAAAGAAGGCCTTATGATTGTCTTTTGAGTCTTTAGCTATTTTTCTCTCGAAATTTGCTTTGGATGATTTTATGAGAGCTCTTAGTTTTTTACTTATAGTGATCAAGGGTGTCTTACCTTTTAAGGATTTTGCTCTATCTTGTAGTAGCTTCCTCCTTTTGTTGTAGAGTTTGTTTATGGCTGGGGTCCACCACACTGGACGCTTGCCTTTGGTACAAAGAGTCTTTGTTTTGCTTGGGATTGCCTTATCCATGCAGTCCTGCAGGTGCTGGTAGAAGGCATTTGTAAGTGATTCAGCGGCTTGAGTACTGTTTTCCGCACGGCTCGGGGCCTTAAAGGAGACCACACTAGTCTTTAGAAGTGTGAAGCCGGCATTGGAGAAGCTCTTTACTGTGGTCTTTTTATTTCAGGTGGGTTGGGATGAGGACCTCCAGCGAGATTAGTTTGTGGTCTGATCTCACCAGTGAGGGGTACACCTCCGGTGTTGAACATTGTGCTCCCATGTTCGTGATGATGAGATCAAGTATGTTATCTCCTCTTGTGGGGATGGTGACTAGTTGTTCCATGGCATTTGAGTTTATGAATTCCAGGAACTTTTGGGCTAGGGTGTTTGGGCTTGAGTAGTGTTCCCAGTCTATATTAGGGTAATTGAAGTCACCTAGTATGATGGTGTTTGGTGATACATTTATCCCCTCTAGTGTTTTCAGGAAGGCCATGTGAGGTTCCTGAGTTTGTGAGGGTGGCCTGTAACATGCTACAATTTGCAGAGCAGTCTTGCCTATGGTTAATTGCACCTGGATGGTCTCCGATGCATCGTGTGTTGCCACCAGTCTTGAGGTGTGGGTGTCCTTGATGAATATGGATACCCTCCTTTCTTGGTATTGTCCAGATTTTGGGGCCGGAACGCATGATATGAGGTAAAACCTGATAGCGCTGGGGTGCTCTCAGGAGCCTTGAACCAGGTTTCTGTCACAGCACAGACATCGATGTTCTCCATACTGAGAAGGGCCTCGAGTGCGTGCATTTTGAGATTTAGACTTCTGGCATTGAGCAGCATTACCCTTAGTTTTTTTCCTTTTTTGTGTTCTAGGGTGGTAGGTTTAGAATTTGAGCCTTGCCTAAAAAAGGCACTATGGGGGTGGCAAGAGCCTTTGCCAATATCCGGAATCCCAGGGGTGACAGGTGCAAGCCGTCCCTTATGAAGCAGCGTGGCTTGTCCAGCATGTCATCCCAGGCAGACAGACACTGGATCCCCTTTGAATGACACCAGTGTTTAAGCCAATTGTTAAAGCTGATCATCTTATCTCTGTATTGTGGCATCATTCTTGGTGAAGGTAGGATACTGATCAAGGTCAGGGTCATACCTGTCTGGGCTACATAATCAGAGAGCTCCTCAATGTCTCTTTTCATGTAGTCCAAGGAGAGTGCGTCTCAGGTCGTTTACACCAGCGTGGACAATGACTGAGTCATATTTGTACCTGCTGTTGAGAGACCTGAGTGCTTGCGTTATGTGGCGGATTCTAGCGCCCGACAGGCAGCTTACTGTGACCTTCTCCTTACTCAGTCTGGTGAGCGGGACATCAGTGTGTCTGACTATGGAGTCACCAATGACTAGTGTGTCTGGCATTGTGTTTGGCCTTAAGGGCTGTGACTGTTTGACACTCTGACTGTGAGGTCTATGTGTTGCAGGTGTTATGTTCTGAGGTGGTGGTTGTTTGGGTGTCTGCTTTGGTGGCCTCTGCTGTTTTGGTAGATTTTGATCAGAGCCTCCGAGTATGTCTTTGTGTGTTTATGTGTATGATTTGAGGTTGTAATGGTAATATGTGAGACTGGGTCTATAGTGTGTGTGGTAACCTTCTCCTCCTGACTGGTCTTGCCAGTCCTATGTTGAGAGCTCAGCCTCCAGTTTGGCCGTATAGTTGCATCTCGCATGTATTTGTGTTTTGTGGGAGGAGGAGAGGGTTGTCTGTGTACATGAGGCAATTGTAACATTGCCTCAATATTCCCAGGTTCACCAGCTGAGCAGGAGAGGACACCAGCAACTGATCCCTCGACATGCTAGAAGGAATAGACAAAAAACTTTAAAAAGATTCGGGGGCGTGGGTGACCGAGAAATAGCGGATTGCCTATTTGAGGTACTATCTATGACAAGAGTGCCATATCAAGGTAATAAGTACTGTAGGAGCAAGTGCTACGTTTAACAGATAGAGAATAGTCTACTTGGAGTCAAGTAGAGATGATCTTTTTAATTATAGGATACGCTGATTAGATCAGTAGTATAGTTCGAGGAAGGTAGTTTTAAGGGAAAATTTGAAGAGTGGACTTTAGGTAGCCCGAATAGTTTAAACCTGCTTAACCGGCGCTGCCCTAGTGTGCAACAGTAGCAACTCCGCGCTAAATCGGGCTAAATCGCGCTAAAGTGTGCTTTATAGCAGGGGGCTGGAAAAGACAGGAAATGACCCAAAATGGCCAATAAACTACAAGTTACTGCCTTAAACCACTCCGAGGACAAATGAAGGAGTTATGGAAATGACCCCTAGTGGCCAATAAAACTACAGTTTCAAGTCAGTAACCACCTCTCCCGGGGGCAGGGAAGCTGCTCAATGTTAGTCACTGCCACTGATGAACACAGAGACCCTCCTTCAGCCCAAGCAAAAATGGCCTCACAGAAACTTTCAAACAGTTCAGGAACAGCAAGCCTGTAACTGAACTTTTTTAACTCTCAGAAAAGTGGGAAAAAAGCAAGATTTTTTTTTTTGTTTTGTTTTTACAGAGATAGCAGAGGTTCACAAGTAATATCAAGTTATAACAGTGCAGTAAATGACCCCACACAAGAGTGCTAGGTCAAGGACAGAAAATATGCAAGTTTTAAGAAAAAACGATTTAAAATTAAGTGCAAACAGGAAATTCAGCAAACAGCTTTTGGTTGTGCTCTAAATACAGCTACTAATACAGAAATCAAGTTTAACAAGCCAGAAAATGCTCAAGCTAGGCAGCTATGCAGAAAAACTTAGCAAATAAACAGAGAAAAAATACTTAAAATCTCAAAAGTGGCTCCCTTCTTCTCTCAGCGTTTTTTCCTCTTGGAGGGTGCTTCACCAACAGCCAACAAGCCTGAAAAGACGCTCAAACCACGAGGCAACTAGGTTTTAAGAGAGGAAGATGAAGGAGTTATGGAAATGACCCCTAGTGGCCAATAAAACTACAGTTTCAAGTCAGTAACCACCTCTCCGGGCGTGATCCACTATCCCTTCCTGACCCACTACTGGTGCAGGTTAGCCTCAGGTGGTTAGGAATTGGAGATCTTAAGGTGAAATGAACCAGGGGCAGACATAGAGTGCAACTGATATTCAAATGATTGGCATACATGGGAAGGGGTAAAAAATACTGATTTGGATACATAGCACAACAAAATGACAACCATTCTCTGCTTTCTATTCAGTTAACCAAGCATCAAACACATCTATCTAACTTTTTATCTGTCTGTCTATCTATTGGACTTTCTGCCTGTCTGTCTATCTATCTATCTATCTATCTATCTATCTATCTATCTATCTATCTATCTATCTATCTGTCTATCTATCTGTCTATCTATCTATCTATCTATCTATCTATCTATCTATCTATCTATCTATCTATCTGTCTATCCATCTAGCTACTCTACCCACCCAGTATGGCACACCATATAAATTTCTGCCATTTTCAGTCCCTGCCACCACAGATATGAATTTATAGAATTTCCAGAGTGGGTAGGGAGGAACAGAAACATAAAGAAGGGAAGAGGTCTGGATGAGCTTCTATACAACCACCAAATGACAACACAATAATAGCAAGGTAAGAATGGAGCTTAACTTTATTACCATCACAAAGATGGACAAGAAAATAAAATGACCAAATTGAGTTTTGAAGAGCTGCAGGTGGAAGAAAACTATGAGAGCAGACCTTCCCCTATGCACAGTTAGTTAGTTATTTTATTTATTGCATTTGTTTACCGGGAAAGTCCACTGGGCCATAACAGTGCCCATTTTCAGTGGAGGCCCGGGGAGAAAATCTCCACAGTGGTACATAAATACAGATTGATAAAGCACTAGCAGCAGTACAAAAGTACGACAGAGATACATACATACAGATTTATACATCATAACTAACAGTAGAATATATAAGATGAAAATACTAAATACAAAATAACAGTTATGTAGTTATGTAGTACTGAAGAGCAGAGAACAAACAGGTGAAGTGCCTGTATCTAACATGTATAACAATGTCACAGAAGGTTAGAATGAACAGTTAGGCAGAAAAGGAGAGAAGATGATAAAAGATTAGAAGCATCATGTTATGGGGGAACAAGGCTGACCTGAAGAGAAGAACACAGAGTGACCACTAATAAGGAAGGGAAAGAAATTGGCAGTGAGCTGAAGTGTGACTAAAGAACCATAAGTAGAAATGAGCAGATACGATGTTTGTATAACCACAGGGAATAAGGACAAGGAGTGGGAGTATAACCACACAGAATAAGGGCAAGGAGTGGGTGTATAACCACAGCAAATAAGGACATGGAGTGGGTGTATAACCACAGCGAATAAGGACACGGAGTGGGAGTATAACCACAGGGAATAAGGACATGGAGTGGGAGTCTAACCACATGGAATAAGGACACGGAGTGGGAGTATAACCACAGGTAATAAGGACACAGAGTGGGAGTATAACCACAGGTAATAAGGACAAGGAGTGGGAGTATAACCACAGGGAATAAGGACACGGAGTGGGAGTATAACCACAGGGAATAAGGACAAGGAGTGGGAGTACAACCACAGGGAATAAGAACACAGAGTAGGAGTATAACCACAGGGAATAAGGACACGGAGTGGGAGTATAACCACAGTGAATGAGGACAAGGAGTGCGAGTATAACCACAGGGAATGAGGACACGGAGTGTGAGTATAACCACAGGGAATGAGGACAAGGAGTGGGAGTATAACCACAGGGAATAAGGACACATAGTGGGAGTACAACCACAGGGAATGAGGACAAGAAGTGTAAGTATAACCACAGGTAATAAGGACAAGGAGTGAGAGCATAACCACAGGGAATAAGGACAAGGAGTGGGAGTATAACCACAGGGAATAAGGACACATAGTGGGAGTACAACCACAGGGAATGAGGACAAGAAGTGGGAGTATAACCACAGGGAATATAGACATGGAGTGGGAGTACAATCACTGAGAATAAGGACAAGGAGTGGGAGTATAACTCCTGGGAATAAGGACAAGGAGTAGGAGTATAACCACAGGGAATAAGGACATGGAGTGGGAGTATAACCACAGGGAATAAGGACATGGAGTGGGAGTATAACCACAGGGAATAAGGACAAGGAGTGGGAGTATAAATACAGGGAATAAGGACAAGGAGTGGGAGTATAACCACAGGGAATAAGGACAAGGAGTGGGAGTATAACCACAGGGAATAAGGACACGGAGTGGGAGTATAACCACAGGGAATAAGGACAAGGAGTGGGAGTATAAATACAGGGGATAAGGACAAGGAGTGGGAGCCTAACCACAGGGAATAAGGACATGGTGTGGGAGTATAACCACAGTGAAAAAGGACAAGGAGTGGGAGTATAACCACAGCGAATAAGAACATGGATTGGGAGTATAACCACAGGGAATAAGGACAAGGAGTACGAGTATAACCACAGGGAATAAGGACAAGGAGAGGGAGTATAACCACAGGGAATAAGGACAGGGAGTGGGTGTATAACCACAGGGAATAAGGACAAGGAGTGGGAGTCTAACCACTGGGAATAAGGAAAAGGAGTGGGAGTATAGCCACAGGGAATAAATACAGGGAGTGGGAGTCTAACCACAGGGAATAAGGACATGGAGTGGGAGTCTAACCACAGGGAATAAGAACATGGAGTGGCAGTATAACCACAAGGAATAAGGACAAGGAGTGGGAGTATAACCACAGGGAATAAGGACACGGAGTAGGAGTATAACCACAGGGAATAAGGACAAGGAGTGGGAGTAAAGGTCACATCAGGATGGAGTTAAGTCTGGAAAATGAAGAGGGGTAACTAACAGAGGCATTGATGTGGGGCTGGAAAACAATGGATTGAAACTAACACCATATGTATAAAATAATAGGGTTCTGCTATGAATCTCCAGCTCCCTGAAAGATTGCATTCTGAAAGATCAACAAAAACAAAAAAATGCCCAAACCCAAAAGGTGAAAAACTCCTCTTTTCTTGTTTTTTTGCAGAGGAGCAAGGCCAACTGCAACACCCCCCCTCCCCGATGTGAGAGGCAAACCACACATACTTACATATACCAAATACATGGTCACACCAAGAAGAAGAAGACTGAAGTCAACTTAAAGAAGTGAATCATTGCTGGCACACCATTAGAACTTGCACAGGCAATGATGTTGGCAAAAAGTGTTTGGAGTTATGCCTTTCATCTCTTTGAGACCTACTGATGCTTGAGCTGTTTTACCTTGAGCTCATGTAGGGAAGGCAAATAATAGATAACATAATACCAATACAAACACATAGTGACATACAACTCCCTATTTACAGTGACAAAAATGTGGTGCTTGTATACAGCAAGCACTTATGATGAAATGCAGCAGAGTGAAAACATCTTTATTCTGAAGAGGAAAAGGGTTAATGAATGAGGGATGTAGTGTAGTATTATACTCTTAGGTGATAAAACACATGACTCAGCAAAGTGTGTAGCAGTTACTGCAGTGTATTACTGCCGCTTTTAAGCAATTCTTTTCTACACATTATAAAACAGCCTGTTAGATTTAACTACACAAGTGCTATAATTAACCCTTCACTGAAATGTTTACTTCATAATCTTTTTCATCATCTCAATATGCCCTTCCATTCTGATCTTCACATAGCCAAAGGCATCCAGATATATAAAATTTAGGGACGTTTGAGGGGGTATAAAAAAGAAATCTGGACATGGGAAAGAAAGAGAGATCTGATGTGGTGCAATATTTATGCAAATGAGAAAGCAAAATTAATCAACACGAGAAAAGCAGCCCTAAAGATATTCAAAGAGAAATATAAGCAAATGCATCCAGATATGGAACATTTCACAATAAAAAATAAGATCACAAAGAGGGAATGTAGAACAGAAGATCAGTCAAATAGAAGTTAAAAAATAGAAGCTGAAGTTATGGAATGTTTGTGAAGTGAAAGATTCAGTGTAGAACGTCTAACACAGGTTATATCACAGCATGATAGGACAACTAGCACCCAAAGTAAGGAGAAACAAGAGGAGCAGGAGACATCTGAGGAAGAAATATGGACATAGGAAAGAAAAAGAGATTTAATATGGTACAATATTTATGCAAAGGAGAAAGTAAAACTAATCAATGCAAAAAGAGCAGCACCAAAGATATTTAAAGAGAAACACAGGCAAAGACATCCAGATATGGAAAATTTTAAAATACCGAAAATAAGAAAACAAAGAAAAATGGTAGAAAAGAGTATTAGTAATGGAGAAGTTAAAGAAATAGAAACTGAGGTTAAGGATTACATGCAAAGTGAAACATTTAGTATAGAAAATTAAACTCAGATAACAACAGAACAGGATAAAACAATGGACACCCAAATTAAGGAAAAGCAGTGGAATGGGAAGCATCTAATCAGCTGACATATGAAGATACTTTGGAGTCTCCCATAGGAAACCAGTACAAATGTTCAGTGGGAGGTATACAGAAAGAACAGGAAACTCTGGCAACTTTGACACAGTCAGTGTCCTGGAGTGATAGGCCAGTGAGCTCCCATATGAAAGAGCAATGGATGACACAGGGTGAAACTGAAGAGAACGTGGCACAGGAAGATGCTCTGGAACTTTCTACAGAATGCTCAAAAAAATGGAGAACAAAGAATGTGCCCTCAGTTTAGAAGAAAATGATTTAAGAGAAGAGTTGCGTGATTTAATAGAGACAGACATATTAAGATCAATGAAAGAAACAGACTGCAGAGGGTCAATAAAACATAAAAAGTTAGAAGTTTGATAAAACAAATTAACACAGTAATTAGGACTGTCCACAGAGATGCATGCGATATAACAGAAGTAAATAGTATATATTACTGTACAGCTAAATTAATAAAAGATAAAGTCTTACTACAAAAACTCAGGGTAGTACGGAAAAGGATGGGAATAAGTCAAATGCCATCATGGAAGTATTGACTAGAGAAAACTATAAAGCAATTAAAACAAAGCAATGCACAGCATCAGAACAGATCAGGATCTATCGTGCACTATTGCCATAATCTAAAAATATTAGCACAAGCTGAAAAACTTAGAAGATACACAGATGAATATAAAGGAAAAGTACAAAATAAACAATTTATTGATGACCCAAAAAAGTATTATAGAGAATTGGGAAAAAAGACAAAAGGAATTGAAACACCACCAAAAACTGAAGAAATAGATACATTTTGGACAAATATCTATGAAGACCCTGTGGAACATAATAAAAATGCTAAATTAATAGAAGAATTAAAGGATATGAAATGGGATGAACTAATGGCCAGAGAGAGATTGAAACAAAGTTAGGAAAAGCACCTAATTGGAAAACCCCAGGCCCAGATGCAGTACCTAACTTCTGGTTAAAAGTATTAACATCTTTACTTGAAGATTTAGCCATGAGTAAGAAATATTTGTCCCGGTCCCCTTCAATAATACACATCACACCAAATGACATTTGACGACCTTTATTAAATTTCCATAACATAGCTTTGATCACCAACTTTATTAATTACAACTATTCATGATATGATTCTAAATACAGCATAACATCCTTGTAATGTTAATCAGGGCAGTATACCTACTCACCCTGCCCCAGTAAGCAGCGTCCGTGCCTCTATTCACTTACTTTACTTAGGAAGCAGTGTCCCATCTCAATTCATACACCATTCATTGTAATGTTAATCAGGGCAGCATACCTTCTCACCCTGCCCAACAAGCAGGGTCCATACCTCTGCTCGCTTACTTTACTTATGAAGCAGCATCCCAACTCACGTCATACACCATCCATTGAATTCCACCAAATAAGCACCATCCTTACCTCAGCTTGCTTATCTACTCAGCAAGCTTCCTCCAACTACTCATTTCCTTTCCCCAGATCCTTGAAATGAACATCCAGACATCAGAGGGGGAACAGAAGAGGGCAAGCCTATCCTTCTTCTCTGCCTACCCCCACTGATAAATAACCCTACTCCCCACCAACCAAAAGAGGGAGGGTGGGTGGGTAGCAAGTTCACGCCAAATGTGATTGCTTGACCCAACTATACTAGCCTAAACCTCTTAAGCCCCTCCCCATCATTATCTCATTTCCTCCCAACCATCCCTGCCTCCACTTAACCCTTTCACCTCCCCGACCCACTTAACTCCCCCTAATATTAACCTAACCCCCCCATGAAGATGTCCCGGGACAACTTAGTTTGTTGCCAAACTTCATTTATATGCTCACCCCAAACAGACACCAGCCTGGCTAACAGCAGGAAAAACAAAACTCCTACTTAAGAGTGAGCCTGCAAGCTATCCTAAAAAAGACCAATAACTTGCCATCTGAAAATGTATAAACTATACACTGGAACTGATGCAGACAGAGTTTATAGTCATTTAGAAAAAAACTCAATCATGGCAATAGAACAAAAGGGTAATAAAAAAAGTCATATAGAACAAAGGATCATTTGATATTAAAGAAACCCATAATGGAGAACTGTAAAAAAGGGAAGAATCTATGTATGGCATGATTAGACTACAAAAAAAGCATTTGAGAGTATCCCACATTCATGGACAAAAGAGTGCTTAAAAATGTATAAGACATACCCTACACTGATCGACTACATTACAGTGACCATGAAACAGTGACAAACCACTTTTCAGTTAATCCATAATAAGGGACAACTTATTATTCCAGGGGTAAGGATTCAAGGGAGATATTCCAGGGTGACTCTCTCTGACCACAGCTCTTTTAAATTTATTTATTTATTTATGTATGTATGTATGTATGTATGTGTGAAGACTGGTAGAGAAGGGTGAAGGCGGCTAGCCTAGTCAAATAGAATTTGATACATAATTCTATCATTTGTAAATATAAATGTAAACTACAGGCTTGTTGTTTTAAATGTAAATAAATGCTGTTACAAAAATGTGGCAGCAGTGCTCTCTACTGACCCAGTAAAAGCATGTGGTGACCCTTTCAAGGGAACAATGGTGCTGAATAGTCTAGATGAAGAAATTCTTTCTATTGTTTTAACCAGTGGCGGCTGGTGACTTCAAATCAAAGGGGGGCTGCAGGAGACAGCTGAATGGGTGGGGTAAAGGGGGAGGGTGTGGCCAACTAGAAAGGGGAGGAGCTATGCTCAAAACCACAAAAAAACAAACTTTAATTAAATACGCTGCCCTGGGTGGCAAACCATCATTATGAGAGTCCAATCAAGACAAAAATAAGTGTAGAAGAATAAAAATATTTCAATGCATTGGCTGCATGACAGCTTACTTAATATCTAGATGGAAACAAAAGGTTGTGAGGCATGAAAAAATAAATTACTTTTTAAATACATTACTGGAATGCCAGTCAAAATCAAGTACAAGAAAAACCAGAAGCACTCAACTCAAACCACTTCTCCTTGCACTGTAGTTCTAATTATAATTTATATTCAGCTTTATTAAAGTACCAAGTAACATGCTGAAAGTAGAAATCTCTGTGATGCCCCCACTTGTAAAAATGTTTCTTATCCCAAAACGACCTGCTGCCTGACAACTATCTACTTGTTTCATGGGGAAAACATGAAAGTAAAAAATGAAAAGCAAACAAGAAACAAGCTCAAGATACATTGCTTAAAGGATTACTGCACAGGTTATGGACCACACATGATTGGCATTCTGTTTAGTTTACGGGTAAAGTCTGTAGAGATGATTGGAAGTCTCCAGCAAGTGTAATGAGCTTTTTAAAATAATGGAATCCTGTCCTTTAATACCCAAGGCTTATACATTATCTAGTCAAGTATTATCTGCATGGCAACAACAGAAAGGCTTTCAATGTTGGCAATTCTTTAACAGTATGCTTATTAAAGCTTACTTGCATCTTACGATCTCAGACAAGCTTATCTTATGGTCATTAAAGCATTGCTACTTAAACACAGAGCAACAGGCACTTTGAGTAATAAGCATAAATCAACAGTACAAAAATATGACAGAAACCAGACCGTTCTGCAAAATCAAGGACAGATGAAAAGCCACTGTAGTACTTGTGTCTACCTTGGATGGGGGGAACACACTGCACATTTACACTGCATAACTACTCCTTGCCTTGCTTGGACACATCCAGAGTCACTACATGGTGGAGTGGGGTGCAACAAGTTTGTCACAATTTGAAATGTCTCTGGCTGACTGTGATGGCCCTGACACATTTGTCATACTTCTCAACCTCAGAGCAACAAATCTGGACAAAGCCATACACAGAAGTGGGACAAAGGCCCAAAAATAAGGACAATTTTTAAATATTGCTATAATAAACTTAGAAAGATAATAGAATAGGTCTTGCATTAGTATGACTTTTCTGAAGGGTATAAAATCTGAAACTCAAATGTCTGTCATTATTTTCTAACTTCAGTCTTTAGTGATTTATCACTAATTTGCCAAAAAACACAATTTTATGAAAAATGGACCAAATGTGATGCAAAAATATAAAATAGCCACACAATACAGCTGGGAACCTGTCAAGGAAGGGACACTTTAATATTAGTACTGCTAACTTGAGCAGCTGACAAAATAAAAGAATCTACATGCATTTCAAGTAATCTATAACTTTGATTATTACAGTTATTTCTTAATTGTAAACCCTCCATGTTTTCTTCCAAAATTGCTATTTTATGGAGGGATTATTAGGGGGATGAGCATCATTTTGAGCCAAAATCGGGGACAGTTGAGAGGTTGGCTATGTCTAATTCTATAAAGCAATTTATTTGCATGTACCTCTCAACCTGTTAATGCAGTAAATCTGAACAAGGCCAAATATATTGGGGGAACATATAAACAGTACTAAAAATTGCTCTTGTATAAATTGAGACAGTTGATAGAATAACAGTTCTTACTTTAGCATGCATTTTTCTGAAGGTTGTGAAGTCTGAAACTCAGTGTATCATTATTTAGTGACATAATTTCTAAATGATTTGCCAGAAAACTACAAATTTTATGAAGAACAAACCAAAAATAAGAAGCAAAAATCTATTCATTCTTTGAAAATCTGGACAGTTGGGAGGTATAGTTCAGCTGGGCCTCATAGTTAGTATCTTAATTTTCAGTACGGCAGCATTCACCCCTTATGGGAGTAGAACCAACAACCTTCTGCATCAAAAGCAAGTACACAACCTGTTGTGCTATTAGCAATGTGAGCTGACTTAGCATAATCAACACTAAACTTCTCTTCCCCTGCAGCTCTCAGCTCCTTGTAAAATCTACTCAATACTCAACTGCATCTCAACTTCGCAGCACAAGAAGTCTGGAAAAAGCCAAATTTATTGGGGTGGGTCAAAAGGGCAAAAACCAGGGACACATTAAACATTGCTTGTATAATCTTGGAAAGCTGCTAGAATAAAATGCTGTGTTACCACCATACATTTTACTGCCAAGGTCCCTGTGCAAAAGAGTCAGAACAACATACCACTATGCCAAATCACCTGCTTTGTGAAAGAAAAATGCTGTGTTACCACTGTACATTTTACTGCCAAGGTCCCTGTGCAAAACAGTCAAGAACAACATACCACTATGCTAAATAAGCTGCTTTGTGAAAGAGAGGAAGAATGAAACTTAAATGGCTATCATTTAATGAATTCAGTTCTCACCATAGCTGTCAACCTATTAGCACAAAACACCTGGACAAACCCAGTAATGAGGGAATACAGCCCTCAAACATATTCAGTGAATTCAGTTCTTGCCATAGCTGTCAACCTTAGCACAAAAAACCTGGACAAAGCCACTAACAGGGTATTACAGTCCCAAAAATAAGGAAAAATTTCAAATAGCCATCTTATAAACTTAAAAAATTGCTATAATAAAAGGATGTGTTACTATATATTCATTGCTAGAATAAAAAGTTGTTTTACTGTGTATTTTCTGAAGAATATGAAGTCTGAAATTCAAATGCCTGTCAATTTTACTTCTGACGGAACAAAAACAATTTTCAGCAGAGGCCCAGGGAGAAATACTGTAGACACGTCTTTGTAAAATGGCAGGATACCAGAGCAAATCCACACAAACACAGGGATAAGATGCAGACTCCACACAGAAGGCACCCCAGCCAAGAATCAAACCAGAAGACCTATAGCTCTGAGGCAACAATACTGCCACTGCACCATCAAATTTGTAAGGAAGTAAACATTGAGAAACCTGAAGTCTGAAATTCAAATGCCTGTCAATTTTATTTAACATTTGTTAGTCAGGGCAGTCTGACTTGGTACAAAAAAAACAATTCTCAGCAGAGGCCCAGGAAGAAATAATGCAGACATGTCTTTGTAACATGGGAGGACACAAAAGCAAACCCACACAAACACAGGGAGAAGATACAGACCCCCCCCCCCACAAAGAAGGCACCCCAGCCAAGAATCAAACCAGAAGACCTATAGCTGTGAGGCAACAATACTGCCACTGCACCATCAAATATGTAAGGAAGTAAACATTCAGAAACCTGAAGTCTGAAATTCAAATGCCTGTCAATTTTATTTAACATTTGTTAATCAGGACAGTCTGATTTGGAACAAAAAAAACAATTCTCAGCAGAGGCCCAGGAAGAAATAATGCAGACATGTCTTTGTAACATGGGAGGACACAAAAGCAAACCCACACAAACACAGGGAGAAGATACAGACCCCCCACACAAAGAAGGCACCCCAGCCAACAAGCAAACATGAGAACCTGCAGCTGTGAGGCAACAGTGATACCACTGCACCATCAAATATCAAGCATTGCAACATTTACAAACCACAGATATTATGAGGAACAGATCAGATCAAATATGAGGCAAAAATCTGCAATTTTTTTACAAATGGTGGTGGGTAGGGAATTCAGGTCTTTAACACCTGCATACAAGGTACAGGGTTCAAGCCTGAGGTATTCCCTACCACACCACCATGAGCCTAACCACCAGTTTTCACACACACACACACACACCTTGTACATCAACTTACCTGGTCCTGTAGTAAATCCCTGTCCGCAAAACCACCATTACATCCAGTAAATCCCTG
Source organism: Protopterus annectens (assembly GCF_019279795.1). NCBI lineage: Eukaryota > Metazoa > Chordata > Ceratodontiformes > Protopteridae > Protopterus > Protopterus annectens. The sequence goes on along the minus strand of NC_056741.1, from coordinate 187,669,578 downwards.
TCTGCAACCCCCAATGAGACTGCAGCTGAAAACCCGCGCAAATCTGACCCTGCCCTCCGCGAGATCTTCCCCTGCAGCAAACTCCAATCCAGACCCGAGATCCTTCCCCCGACAAACTCCTGACTGCTGACCCTGCAGTCTGACCCCGACGCGTTTCCCCAGTGAGTTCCCAGGCAGTCTATGCAGTTTAAAACTGCATAGACTTGTGGGAGTGCTCCTGTCCACGTTTCTCAATCAGGACTGCTGCTGAGACAATATGTGCATGCTCCAGACTGTCTCAGCAGCAGTCTTGACCAGTGTGCATGTGCGAAGTCCGCGAAATTTTAAAATATTTTTTTCTTTTTCTTTTTTTTTTTTATTTTATTAGTTTGAAGTTGAGGGGGCTGCAGTGTGGCAGTCCAATAGCACGGGCCACCCCTGGTTTTAACCAAGAGTTAAATTGTTAGACTTAAACATGCAAATGTATTTTTATTGCTCTGTTCCTGACCAGCAGCAAGATAACAAAAGGGGGATGTTAAGAATGTAAATGTAGTTAATGTGTCAGTCTGGGAACTCCAGGAAGTATAAAAAGATGATGTAATGTTTAGCAGAACTGCAGTTTCAATTTAAACAGTGAGAACCAGAGATTATTAAGCATTTTGATCTTGGATAGCTAACTCATCAGCACTCTGCCTGTTGTCTTAAGTAAGTTATTTTAGAAGTATGTTTCTTGTAGTAATAGCTAGGAAATTAGAAGAAAGTTAGACTAAGTGTTTTTCTGTTATGTCAGAACTATACTACTGAATTATTTTAAGTTTCTGTGTGATCTCTGAACTCTTGAATACCACTGTGGTGTAGTAGTATTGTCTTGTATTTTTAGTATTTAATATTAAATATTT
>NC_056741.1:187644923-187668200 GCF_019279795.1 Protopterus annectens | reverse complement strand
CAGGTCCTGCTGGCACTACCCAAGGCCAAAAAAACTGCTTCAATGGGCCCCAACAATATCCATGACTGACTCCTAACAGGTTGCATGCCATTTAAATGTAAGGCTGCAGTGGTTGTCTCTCTTCATAAGGTTTGACATTTAACTGACACCGGCAACAACAGGCCTATCAGGAAAATTATGTATGCTGCCTACCTTGTCCTGACCAAGGTGTTTGATACAATGCCCCACTCAGGTATTGTTTAAAAATTCTCAGAACTAGACATAAATCCATATATAACTCACTGGATTGCTGATTGACTCACAGATAGGACCCAAAATGTCAGGATCAGTAAGACCACCTCCACCAGGAGACCATTTACCAGTGGAGTATCCCAGGGCTCCATGTTGAGTCTGCTCCAATTTGGCATATACTTCTTAGAAGTCAAGGCTAATGTCAAAGGCCTCTGGCTCTCCAAGTTTGCAGATAACTGTAAATTGGGAGCTATAACAGATTACCCCCATGACATCAATATTCTACAAGAGGGTCTAACACAAAAAACTAGGAGCGCTATACAGAAATAAGCAACTTCTCACCAAAGCAGCAAAGATTTCAGTAGCAAATTCCCACCTTATCTCCACTCTACTTTATGCCTCTCCAATATATACCAACCTAAGGCAATGTGATCTAAACAAGCTAGAGACCTGCTACAACAAAATCACCAAATTCACCACAGGGGCATCCTACCGTAGTCACCACTGTCTCTCACTTGCTGCACTGGGCTAGCTTGAACTCCCTCACCTCCTTCAATGGTATCAACTCTCACTCGCCCCCAAACTTGTAAACCATCCACTAAATGTCCCATCCCTCCAGAATCTACTCCAACCCTATCGCACCACCAGACCACTAAGATCCAGCAACAAAAATCACTTGCAGATCACTAAAGCCAATAACTCTGCTGGTGAAGCACTATTCTCTTGTGCCATAGCCAAATTATGGAACTCCCTCCCACCCACAATTACCTCTGTACCATCATGCACCCACTTCAAAACTTTACTAAAAGCGCACCTAAAAACATGCTGGCTATGCCCTTGCAACTCCCCCTCTAATATCACCCACCCCATCCATCCACTACATTTCTTTCAACCCCACTAACTACCTTGATTATAGCAAGCTCAGATGCTCATAAGCCTATTACTTATTATACAGCAGGAACTTCTTATTGTAACAATTGTTAATGTCTATTATTTATTTTATTTATTTTTTTTATTTTACATTTGTTAACCGGGAGTGTCTGACTGAGCCGAAAAGGCCCTTTTTCAGCAGAGGCCCGGGGAGAAAAGCCCCACAAAGAAAAATTACAGACACAATTAGTTATTTAGACATAATCAGTATACACACAAATTACAAGAGACATGTTTTTACAGTGGTGTGCGGCACAAACAGTTACAGTGGAGAGAACAATCAAAAAAGATATTAATTTTAAAAATAAAGGTAAGTAATAGATTTGTGGTGTACAGCTGAACTTTGGCATGTAGGTAGAATACATACATAGTACACAGGTACAGTACATACATTGTAAATTAGCCAGTATTTGTGAGTAAGATTGAAAAATTATTATCAATTGCTCTAGATTTAGTATGCATATGTTATCCGCTTTCACTAGCCTGGGGAGCAATCATGGCACTGCCAACTTTGCTTGAGATGTTGCCTGATGAGGTCTTTAAAGGAGGCTTTGAATGATGTGTTTTGAATGCTAGTAGGGACAGAGTTCCATTTTTTAGCCACCGAACTACAATATAGTGCATCTCCAAAGCTATTGTAGCTGTTGGTGACTTCTAGTAGTAGTTTGCTTGATGATCTAAGAGGCCTTTGGCTGAGTGATGTTGTACTAGGTTTTTGAGGGCAGGACACTTATTGGGGAGGTAATAGATAGAATGACAGAGGCAGAGCTGATTGTAGGTTAGGAGGTTGGGCAGTTCAAGCCAGTGGAGCTGTCTCAAAATCAGTACAGTGATGAGTTCTATATGAGCAATTTGCAGCAAATGGGCAATTCTGTTATAGCAAAGCTTCCATTTTGCTTAGTTCAGTTGTTGAGATTAGTCAGAATGGGTGCATAGAGTAGGGTGGATAGAAGTTGGGAGGCGAGCAATGGCTGATCTTGTGTTGTTGGTAGAAATGGTTTGATCTGGTAAGTGACCCCAGTTTGGCATGTACTTTTAATAGTCAAGTTCAGATGACTATCAAATTTTAGGTGGGCGTCTATGGTTATTCCCAATAGCTTAGCCTGTGCCACTGGAGCAATTGGAGTAGCATTTGTGGAGTAGATAGTGATATGACTGTTAGTGTTTTTGTTAGAACTGTTTATAATCACTAGCTGAGTTTTCTTTGGATTGAGGATAAGTTTGGCTTTGGTAAGGTAGTTTTCAACGTCAGAGAATGCTAGTTGAGTTGTTTGCAGGAGGGTGGGAATGTTTTGTGCAGCACAGATTAAGATAGTGTCATCTGCATACTGAATTATAGATAATGTGTGGTGTCTGTGTATGAGAGTGCATAATGCAGTGTTGTGCTACTAAGTTTAGGGATATTGCTAGAGTGATAACTTGTAGTGTTGCAAAGAATTATGAGACGACAGACTAGATTTAGTTGTGTGATAGTCATGGTTATACAGTTTATGTTGTTTCTAGGTGGGTGGGTCTGAATAGGAATTATAGGGTTGCACTATATGTGGATGGGGAAGTAGTGTGGGTGATGCAAAAAATGCCTAGTGGGAATGAGAGTGATTGGGAGTATTTTGTGTGGAGCAAGTTGGTGTGGTTTAATGTGATATGACTTGAGGAGCTGTGATTGGTGGAGGTGATGTGAGGGTGAGATGTGGGTGTGGCTATGATTACTATAAATGTAGAGGTAGTGGGGGCGGGAGGGATAGGGGGCAGGGCAGGGGAGTGTAGAGAGCCCGACCGTTAGCGAGGGCGAACGGAGCGGGGCAGAGCCAGAGCCAACCAAGGCAAGAGAAAAAAGTAAGTATTACTTTACAAATCTGAACACTTTTAAACCAAATTCCTGAGGTCTAATGGCTTACCGGCTAGCAGAATGTAACTGCTGAAAGCACTTGTGTCCTGGTGGGAGACTAGAAATTTAAAGATGGCTCCATGCTCAGCAGAATTCTAATATAGACTTTGTATTGGGGGAGGGAGATAGCACAAGGGGTGTAATCCAGGTGGAATGCAAAGAAACCAGAGAGGCAATCAGTGGAAATCAGTGAAGGCCTCAGAGAGGGTAAGTAATAATTCAAACTACCTGTAAAGTGAAGGAGAGAAGAGACAGCAAAGTTTATTAAGGTTGGGAGTGTGTCATTACATTGACTTGCTGATTAGTAACCAGTTTGTGCACAGATTAGAGTAGGGAGATACATTAGCAATGATAGAGATGCAAATAAGCAGGTGATCCTCCAAGTGATACAAACTAAGGCAGAAGGAACCGAGAGGGCTGCTTGATGGTTAATTTAATTTAGTCACAGGGATGTGAATTAAATCTATACTGTCTATTGGACAGTTAGGATTACTGTACTATCGAGGGGGGAGAACACAAGGCTACAACAGACAGTTTTATTAGCAAGCTGAGAACTACTAAGAAATACTGCTAATATAATAGCTTTACTCTCATAAAACATACAAGTAGAATGCCTGGGTGGACTGACCCTGCTCTTGAGGCTCAAAATGTATATCCTTGTTTAGTTTGCAATACTGATTCCTTCTTACACTGTATAGATGGAGTGGTAGCATGAGACTGCAGATTTGCTTGAGTGTGCTCTGTAGAGAGAGAGAGAGAGAGAGAAAAAGAGAGGATGAAGCTAGTAGAAGGAGACAAAGACAGGTCAAAGGAAGTAATGAGGCAATAGGAGGTGTAAAGATAAAAATCTGAGGATAGTGTGGATAAAGCAGGAGAATAGATGCTACTGCTACAGTTTGAAGTGCTTCAACAGTAACCACATCACAGTGCCATAACTTAATTTGGAAACAGGTTAATAAATCATACACAATACATTTATCAGCCAATTATCCTGTGCATACAAGAAAAAGGAAAATGAACACAACAGCACAGCTGAAGCAGTAGCAGATACAACTGTAGTGCTAAATTCAGTAAATACTGTTTCTAACTCAAAGACTAGGTCAATTAGATATACATTACAGTTATAACAGCAGTTTAGTAGCATAGAGATAACATAGCTGCAGTGGTAGTGTCAGTAAAAACACTATTCCTGAATGACAGAATCAACCAGTTAAATAAACAAAATAAGCAGATCAGTAGTCAGAAATCAGAAAAATGAATACTAGTTGTATAAATCCAAATACAACAAAAAGTAAGTATTACTTTACAAATCTGAACACTTTTAAAACAAATTCCTGAGGTCTAATGGCTTACCGGCTAGCAGAATGTAATTGCTGAAAGCACTTGTGTCCTGGTGGGAGACTGGAAATTTAAAGGTGGCTCCATGCTCAGCTGAATTCTAATATAGACTTTGTACTGGGGGAGGGAGATAGCACAAGGGGTGTAAACCAGGTGGAATGCAAAGAAACCAGACAGGCAATCAGTGGAAATCAGTGAAGGCCTCAGAGAGGGTAAGTAATAATTCAAACTACTTGTAAAGTGAAGGAGAGAAGAGACAGCAAAGTTTATTAAGGTTGGGAGTGTGTCATTACATTGACTTGCTGATTAGTAACCAGTTTATTACACAGATTAGAGTAGGGAGATACATTAGCAATGATAGAGATGCAAATAAGCAGGTGATCCTCCAAGTGATACAAACTAAGGCAGAAGGAACCGAGAGGGCTGCTTGATGGTTAATTTAATTTAGTCACAGGGATGTGAATTAAATCTATAATGTCTATCGGACAGTTAGGATTACTGTACTATCAGGACACAAGGCTACAACAGTCAGTTTTATTAGCAAGCTGAGAACTACTAAGAAATACTGCTAATGTAATAGCTTCACTCTCATAAAACATACAAGTAGAATGCCTGGGTGGACTGACCCTGCTCTTGAGGCTCAAAATGTATATCCTTGTTTAGTTTGCAATCCTGATTCCTTCTTACACTGTATAGATGCTTGAGTGTGCTCTGTAGAGAGAGAGAAAAAAAGGAGAGGATGAAGCTAGTAGAAGGAGACAAAGACAGGTCAAAGGAAGTAATGAGGCAATAGGAGGGTGTAAAAGATAAAAATCTGAGGATAGTGTGGATAAAGCAGGAGAATAGATGCTACTGCTACAGTTTGAGAGTGCTTCAACAGTAACCACATCACAGTGCCATAACTTAATTTGGAAACAGGTTAATAAATCATACACAATACATTTATCAGCCAATTATCCTGTGCATACAAGAAAAAGGAAAATGAACACAACAGCACAGCTGAAGCAGTAGCAGATACAACTGTAGTGCTAAATTCAGTAAATACTGTTTCTAACTCCAAAGACTAGGTCAATTAGATATACATTACAGTTATAACAGCAGTTTTAGTAGCATAGAGACAACATAGCTGCAGTGGTAGTGTCAGTAAAAACACAATTCCTGAATGACAGAATCAACCAGTTAAATAAACAAAATAAGCAGATCAGTAGTCAGAAATCAGAAAAATGAATACTAGTTGTATAAATCCAAATACAACAAAAAGTAAGTATTACTTTACAAATCTGAACACTTTTAAAACAAATTCCAGAGGTCTAATGGCTTACCGGCTAGCAGAATGTAATTGATGAAAGCACTTGTGTCCTGGTGGGAGACTAGAAATTTAAAGATGGCTCCATGCTCAGCAGGATTCTAATATAGACTTTGTATTGGGGGAGGGAGATAGCACAAGGGGTGTAAACCAGGTGGAATGCAAATAAACCAGAGAGGCAATCAGTGGAAATCAGTGAAGGCCTCAGAGAGGGTTAGTAATAATTCAAACTACCTGTAAAGTGAAGGAGAGAAGAGACAGCAAAGTTTATTAAGGTTGGGAGTGTGTCATTACATTGACTTGCTGATTAGTAACCAGTTTGTGCACAGATTAGAGTAGGGAGATACATTAGCAATGATAGAGATGCAAATAAGCAGGTGATCCTCCAAGTGATACAAACTAAGGCAGAAGGAACCGAGAGGGCTGCTTGATGGTTAATTTAATTTAGTCACAGGGATGTGAATTAAATCTATACTGTCTATTGGACAGTTAGGATTACTGTACTATCGAGGGGGGAGAACACAAGGCTACAACAGACAGTTTTATTAGCAAGCTGAGAACTACTAAGAAATACTGCTAATATAATAGCTTTACTCTCATAAAACATACAAGTAGAATGCCTGGGTGGACTGACCCTGCTCGAGGCTCAAAATGTATATCCTTGTTTAGTTTGCAATACTGATTCCTTCTTACACTGTATAGATGGAGTGGTAGCCGCAGACTGCAGATTTGCTTGAGTGTGCTCTGTAGAGAGAGAGAGAGAGAGAAAAAAAGAGAGGATGAAGCTAGTAGAAGGAGACAAAGACAGGTCAAAGGAAGTAATGAGGCAATAGGAGGGTGTAAAAGATAAAAAATCTGAGGATAGTGTGGATAAAGCAGGAGAATAGATGCTACTGCTACAGTTTGAGAGTGCTTCAACAGTAACCACATCACAGTGCCATAACTTAATTTGGAAACAGGTTAATAAATCATACACAATACATTTATCAGCCAATTATCCTGTGCATACAAGAAAAAGGAAAATGAACACAACAGCACAGCTGAAGCAGTAGCAGATACAACTGTAGTGCTAAATTCAGTAAATATTGTTTCTAACTCCAAAGACTAGGTCAATTAGATATACATTACAGTTATAACAGCAGTTTTAGTAGCATAGATGTTAAATAAATTTGTTAGAGTCAGACTGTAAAAATCATTGAGTTATTCAAAAACAATGTCAATCAATAACAAACAATAATGCAGGAGAACTCAGGCATCAATAACTCTAATACTCTAATGTACATTAGGAGGCAAAAAACCATACACAAAGTTTGTATAGAATTTTGACTAGTTTTATTCACAGAGGGCACCATTTTTATATATGTCATTATCAGTTTTGCCCACCTCACTGGCGTGGTCAGTGACAGGGTCTTTACATCATAGTAATTCATAAAAAGTGCTGACATTGTGTTTTTCAAAAAAGTCTTTTTCCCATGAGAATGTTACAGCCTTGCAAGCATCTGGTCAGTCACGATGACCTCCTGAGGATGTAGCCAATTCAAGGCTCTTAGATTAGTTCGAATACAATGGGTGCAGTTTTTCTTTAATGCTTCTCTTTGTCTTTCTTGTTTTACCAGCTGCGCACTATCAGAGATAGTGCGCACAAGGCTATTCTCCTGGTGGAAGCAGGAAGAAGATACATCTTGTGTTAACAGATTTATTATTTTCTAACTTTGCAAAATAATCTTTACTTGAAAGACATGAGCCAGGCTGTGCTTGCACGCTGCCAAGGCCAAATTCCTGATTACACTGCAGCTTGTGCTTCAAGCAATAATATGCAGGTTTATTTCTACTATTATTCTAGTAAGACAGAATTAAATGCATTACATAAACTTTGTTCTCTATTATGGATTTAAGTACATTTATTCCTAACTAAAGCACACATTTCTCTATATATTTGATCACACAACTTATATGTGTTTGAATGTTTAAATACACATCTTCCTAAGCAGCACACTTTGTAAATATATTTTTCTAGGCAGCATGTATGTAAATATATTTTTCTAAGCAGCATGTGTGTAAATATATTTTTCTAAGCAGCATGTATAGATTTTTCTAACATTCTCCCTCCTGTTAATGCATTTCATTCTTATTTGAAACATAAACAATATTATTTCATTCCTCAGCCTTTCCCTTTTCAGGGACTTTCAGCTAAGCAAGTCATTTGTTTTACATTTCAGATAGGCTTTCACTTGGTATCAACAAATTCAATTCCATATCTTGGTACATAGTTTCAGTCACTGATACATCAACTAGGTCTTTAACTAATTTTTCACACAGGGTATCCGCAGCAGACACATGCTCCAATTATGAGCAGTACCACACAAATTGCAATCAGAATGTTCATAAGGACCGACCCCCACCCCAAACAGATTCTGGAAAAAGTTCGTCAGTGGGTTTGGGCCTGGTTCTGCCATTGCTGACACCTGCTGTATTACCTCCAGGTGATCATTGATTTCATGCTGGTTGTCTGGAATGTACGCACAGCATTCTTCTTTGATAAGCCTTGCGCATACCACCTCTCCGCTAGGGTGAAGTCGAGCCATTCGGTTCTGTAATACAACTGTTCTCATTGCATTCATCTCATCAGTCACAAGTTCAAGAGCGGAAAAAGTCGCATTGCTCATTACTTCGAGGAGTTTTGACAATTTCCTCAGTTCCCAAATCGATTTGACTGCTCCGTAGGTTGGGAATATCCCAGCCCAGGATATAACACTGTCACTCAAGTCCATATGGGTCAACTTTTCTTTGTCCTTCACAGACGAATGATCCTTCCAGCTTGCTTCAATCTTACCCACTGGATTAGTAGGTTTTCTGACTGTATTTTCGGCTTGCTGAGCTACGTCTCTTACATTACGTATTTTACCCAGGGGCAATTCTGCAGTATGTCTTATGGCTGGAACCAGATAACCCAAAAAACAACTGCCGGACCAATTCTCAGGTAACCATTTGTAGGCTTTTTTCCCACAAACAAAGTAACAGTTTTCTACTTTTGTACTGATGTGGGTTAACCCTGAATGAAACATTTTCTTATCTATAACAGAGAATTGTCTATATATTTCAGGAGTTTTTTGCACATTTCTCAATGTTGTTTTCATCAAGCTTAAATATGAATCATAATTCGTGCTACAACTAGTACCTTGGTCTATAGGTTTTATATAACATTTGTAAGACACAGTTATGTTACAGTTACTCCAACCAACCTGGAGTGTATCATTTTTAACAAAACAAACAATTCCTTTCTGAGTAACAGGCAAATATAATGCCACTTTGTCTTGTGATCTCACAGTGCCTGTATCAAATAATAGATTTTCCCAAGTTTCATTTATCCCCAAGGGGACAGCAGACATCAAAAGTCCTCCATATGCTGTGGGTATTGCAGTACAAACCCAGCAATTTGAAACGTTCATAGTCTCTACATAGACTCGTTTCATAGCCAGATATGTGTTAAAGTTTGGGTGCCAGTCTACAGCCAGTCCTTCATCACGTTTTATTAATTTCACTTCTGTAGTTATATGCAAGAAAAACCATAACAACAAAAAGGTTACTACAAACATAGTTAATAAGTGTATGATCAGTAGGCCAGTGAACCAATGTCTCTGGGGCTGTTTCACATTTTTATTCATTCTGCCTCTGGCCATCCTGTTTCTGCGGTATGTCCAAACTGAATTTCTTAACAGGTTTGCAGTGTGTCAAATGAACCCAAGATGGTCTCTCAGCAATTTTTACTGCAGTAGGTGTTGCCAATAGTACCTGGTACGGACCTTCCCACTTTGGACTCGCCCAGTTCTTTCTTTTTATGATTTTCAGCCAAATCCAGGACCCCGGGGTCAGCACGGCCTCTGGTTTTGCTTCTTGTTTATCTGAAAAAGAGTTCAACTGCAAAACAGTCTTATTTGTTAATAACTTCTTCATATAACTAGCTAATGAGCCATCGGCCTCCAGCTCTGCAGGCATGAGGGCCTTCCATTGTGGCCGCATAATATGCCCTTCAAACACTATCTCAAAAGGGTCAAGCCCTTTACATTTGGAACAGTTCTCATGCTCAGCAGTGCTAAAGGCAGACAGCAAATCCAAGTCATTTGAGTCTCACTCATTAATTTTCTCAACTTGTTTTTCAAGATTCCATTGTACCTTTCCACCAGCCCTGCTGACTGAGGGTGATAAGCACAATGGTTTTCAAAGAAATCCCAAAAATCTCCCAAGCTGCTGAATTGTCTGATTCACAAAATGTGTCCCATTGTCACTATAAATTCTTTCCGGTATGCCAAATCTAGGAACGATTTCTTTCACTAGGGCTTTTGCTACTGTCGCTGCATCCAGTTCCTGGTTGGAAAAGCTTCTACCCATTTTGAAAACATATCTATGATTACTAAACAGTATTTTTCCCTTCACATTTATTCAGTTCTATGAAATCCATACAAATAGTATGGAACGGATAGGGTGGTGTTGGAAAGCTCCCTCGCTTTGGTTTAAATGCTCCCTGTGCATGATGTTTGCTACAAATATGACATGTTGCACAAAATTTTTGTGTATAATTCGTAAATCCATATGTTTGGAATGTTTTGTTAACTAACTGTACCATCCCCCCTGTTGAGACATGGCTCTGCCCATGACTCAACAAAGCTGCATATCTAAATAAATTAGATGGCAATATGGGCTTTTTCTCTTTGGAGATGTACAGTCCCTCTTTAAGGATTGCTCCTCGTTTTATCCACTTTTGCTTTTCTGCTTTTGTAGCTAATGTCTGCATTGTTTTTAACATTTCTAAATCTAGAGTCTCAGAAGGTTGTAGTTCTTCATTTAAGAGCACAGTTTCTGAGTCTGAGGCAACTTAGCCGCAGCTGCATCAGCTCGAGCATTCCCTTTTGAAATTCTATCTTGTTGTTTGGTATGGGCTGCACATTTACAGATAGCTATTCTAGTGGGTAACTGAATAGAATCTAACAGGTTCAAAATCAATTGTGCATGATTAATCGGCTTGCCAGTAGATGTTATCATTCCCCTGTTTTTCCATTGTTGTGCAAAGACATGCACTGTAGAGAAAGCATATTGACTGTCAGTATATATGTTAACACATTTGCCTTTCGCTAGAGTGCAAGCATGTGTCAAAGCTATCAATTCTGCTGCTTGAGCTGACAGGTTATGTTGCAGGGGTTGTGCTTCTATGATTTCGTCATCAGTCACTACTGCATAACCCACTAGGTTTTTCCCTGTAGGACCTCGTCTACAGGACCCATCCACAAAAATGTCACCTCTGCGTCAGCTAAGGGTACATCAGTAAGATCTTGTCTGGGTGTGGTTATTTGTTCCATTTCCTGTAGGCAGCTGTGTGGTGTGCCATCCACAGGAATCGGAAGTAATGTCGATGGATTTAATGTCGTGCATCGTTCAATTGTCATATGGGGTTGACTCAATAGTATGGTCATGCAAGAAAGGTGTCTGGCAGGGGATAAAATGCTATTTTTCTTGCAGTAAAATTATCGCAACTGCATGAGGTACTCTCAACGTGAGAGGATGAAACAATACCACTGAGGCTGAAGCTTGCACTGCCATAGCTGCTGCGACTACTGCTTGTACGCAGGGTGGCAATGATCGTGCCACCGGATCTAACTGTGATGAATAGTAAGCTATGGGGCGTTGCTTGCCGCCATGTTGTTGCGTCAGTACTGACGTCATATATCCCCGCCTACAATCTACAGTTTGTAAAAATCTCTTATGGTAATTCGGAAGCCCTAAAACTAATGATGAAACTATCAGTTGTTTTAGTCTGCAAAAGGCTGCCTCTGCTTCCGGAGTCCAGTGCAGTGTTTCTTGTGCTGCCATTGGTGTTTTAAATATTAAATCAGCCAATGGAGCCGTTTCTAAAGCATAATTCGGTATCCAACTACGACAAAAATTAGTCGTTCCCAAGAAGGACATCATTTCCTTCTTGGTAGTTGGTCTAGGTGCTTGTAAAATAGCTGTTTTTTGATCCTCATCTAATGTTCTGCCTTCTTTGGATATCACATATCCCAGGTATTTAACCTGTTCTTTCCAAAGTTGCAATTTATGTTTATTCACTTTATGCCCTTGCTCAGCTAAGAATTTCAACAATGCTATTGTGTCTTCCCTACACTGTTGCTGGGTAGGGGCTGCAAGCAAGATGTCATCTACATAAAGTAGTACTTGGCTGCCCCCTGGTGGAGAAAACCCCGCCAGGTTGCTAGCCATTTCTTGTGCGAATATTGTTGGACTTTCACTATATCCCTGTGGTAGTCGTGTACGTATACCTTTTGCCCTGAAATGTAAATGCAAACCAATGTTGGCTGTCAGGGTGGATAGGTATTGAGAAAAATGCATTGCTAATATCTACCACGGTGAAATATTTTTGTTGCGGCTTCAAATCATTTAACAAGGTATGTGGGTCTGGCACCGTAGGTGCTCTTGGTATTACCGCATCATTTACAGCCTGTAAATCTTGTACCATCCGCCATTCCCCGTTTGCTTTTTTTACAGGAAATAGAGGAGTATTACATGGTGAATCTAGGGATTCTACCAGTATTCCTTTCTTAAGTAATGCCATTATGATAGGTTTGATTCCCTGTTCCGCATCCTTGCTCAAAGGATATTGTCTCTTCCTTGGTCTAAAGGCCGATTTTGGTGTAATAACTACTGGCCCTGCTGTTCGAATAAGTCCTACATCTGATTTCCCTGTTGACCAAAGAACGTCTGGTATCTCACTCAAAACTTTTTCTTCTTCTTCTATCAAGAACGCCAGTCAGCTGTCTTCACTCTGTTGTAAGTGTACAGCTGGGCGTGCCTGCGTTAACCAATTTAGTTTTTGCTTCTGTACTCCTAAGTCCGATAATTCTGAGTCAGTTAGTTTCTCCCATTTTGTCACTTTGTTACCTAAGTCTACCCACCTAACATTCTTGTTTTTGGTTAGGCTAACATGCGGTAGTTTATTGGATTTGTACAATTCCAAAAACTCCTGAGGCAATGAACAACTGGCTACACTATTGCCCTCAGTGTCCCAATATAGAGTCCGTAGTATTAGTCTATTTGCGGGATTCCTGAACAATTTTTGTTCGTATTCTTTATCAGGTCCTGGTGTGCTACAATAATACAGGGTACAATGTAATAAATGTTGCTGGTCAACATCGAGGGGAAGCACCTTGCTGGTGGCTACATTCATCAGTTCCTTGGTCACTGCCCCTGGACCGGTTGTAACCAGATCCTGGCTGTACCAATAATAAGCCCCACCCTCCGATCGTACTACAAAAGTATCAGTTTGTCTCTGTGCCTCCATACCGTTCATGGTGGGGACTACTGCTATGCCGAAAAGTTGCATAAGATCTCTTCCCAATAAGTTCATGGGGCATTTGGCAGAAAGTACTATTTTACTTCTTTGGGTCATGCCCGAGACGGGGTCAGTTATTGCTATATCATGGGAAAGTGGTTCCCTGTACAGCTGTCCGTTTGCTGCTTTCACTAATATGTAATCAGGAGACTCAGAATGTTCCGGTAACTTTGAAGGATGTATCAAAGTTCGTGATGCTCCTGAATCACACAAAAATTTGACTTCTTTCCCCTCCACCAGAAGTGTCACTTCCGGTTTAGCGTCTGCCAAATAGAGCTCTAAGCTCAGTAATGCCAAGTCTAAAACTTCACTTTCCCCAACTTCTACATCCGGTTGCATGTCATTTGTTTCTTCTAAGGTATTTACATTATTCCCCTGCTCATTAGCCTCTCCTGGTGACTGCTGAGCAGTATAACTGTCATATAGTCAATCCTCATCTTCCTTATCCTTTTTTTCCGCAGGCGCCTTGCTCCTGCAATCCCTTGCCAAATGTCCCTTCTTACCGCAATTGAAGCACTCACCTTTTTTCTTTCTGTTCTCATAAATTTCTGAGTTTCTGTCAGAGCGTTTGTTACCCTGAGTATTTTGCTTACCCTTTTTGGCTGCTTGTACTACAAAAACTTCCGCACCGTCTTCAGCTGTGAAGACCTGCGTTTTCTTTTCTTTTACTGTTAAAATGTTTTTCGGCATGTCTAGCGTATTCTAACAAGGCTTGAAGCCTACTTGTTCGGTGATCTATCATGTGCTTCGTGATGAAGCTATTGATAGGGGCAATACAACCTTTCAAAAATGCATTCTTCAATTGTTGTTCATATGAGCTATCATTCTTTTGATTTTCAGGAACAGGCATGCCACTATGGTTATTAAAACATTCTAATAATCTACCATAGTATGCATCCACTGTTTCATTATCTCGTTGTACGCATTGGTTAATGCAAGTCCAGTCTGCCCTAGGCTTCCATTTTTCAGTAATGCGGTCTGTAAGACCCTTCAATCTAGTATCTAGTTCTGCGTCACTATGTGGGAGTGGCCTGTGTTGCGCGTCACGGGCATTCCAGGCGCCACAAATCATGTGCCAGTCCGGACCTAAAATTTGTCTAACTACTCTTTCTACCTCTTCCCCATTTAAGTGGTAACTCAATCTCATGCCCTGTAAATCCTGTAAAAATTTCTCAAAGTTAATTTTGGATGGGAATTCCTTCTGTAGCTTTTCGGATGTCTTCCGGTGTCCATGGTCTATACACTAAGAGAGTTGAGGCCTGGCCCTCCTGTCCTGCCTGTGGGTTTGGTACTTCTATTAATGGACAGATTTCCTCACTCTCATCTAATGCACTTCCGCTTGGTTGAACATCTATAAGCGTTTGACGTGTTCGGGATCTAGTCGATAGGTTCTCTTACAAATGGTTGTCTTAATATCCCTGTTGTCTCTGGGTAACGTGGGGGTCCAGCCCGCCTCCCGCTTCATATTCTAAGTAAGGCATCGGAGGAGGTGGTAGGGGAGGGACCGATGCTACTATTGTATTATTATCCTCTTTGTCTAAAAATAATGCCTTTGCATTTTATTTTTCTGTTCCTTCGGTTCACTTCCTCAATCCACCTATGTGCTTGAGGAACTTCAATTGTTGTTGTTTTTTTGCCTGACCTTCTGCGTCAGATTTTAACTGTTTCAAAAGTTTTACTAATGATATTTTATCTAATTTACCATCAAAGTCATACTTGTTAACCCATTTTGAAAAATATCTCACATTATCTGCTCTTTGCAATTGCATATACTTTGCATCTTCTGTCAGGGGCGGGTCACGTGACCCTTTAGTGCATTCATTTCCCATGTCTCTGAAAGAGAAAAAAGAAAAGAGAGAGAGAGAGCAAAAAAAAAGAACTGTTACGTAACCCTTTCTTTTGTACCACGTGGTATCTTATTCCCCGTATTCACAGTAGTGTCTAGAATGACTGTTTACTTTGCTTTGTTTACTTCCTGATCTATGACTCAAGATACAATACTTCGACTACTTCTCTCCCTGCTATCACAAACCTTAGCAATAGCACAGTGTAACCTGGTCCCTGATCTAAAACAAAAACAAAGAGAGGAATTCTGCTTACCTGAGCCTCCCGCTTATGTTTGATATGCTTTTTAGGATCCAGTTTTCCGCTTTTCGGCCACAGATCAGACAAGTGGACAGCCTCTTTAGACACGACAATTCAGTCGGAGGTCTTTCCTTCTTCAAGCAGATTTCGGTACCACCTATATATTCTGACCTGCAGCTTACCAAGGGAATTCCGGTCCGAAGGACCAAAATGTTAAATAAATTTGTTAGAGTCAGACTGTAAAAATCATTGAGTTATTCAAAAACAATGTCAATCAATAACAAACAATAATGCAGGAGAACTCAGGCATCAATAACTCTAATACTCTAATGTACATTAGGAGGCAAAAAACCATACACAAAGTTTGTATAGAATTTTGACTAGTTTTATTCACAGAGGGCACCATTTTTATATATGTCATTATCAGTTTTGCCCACCTCACTGGCGTGGTCAGTGACAGGGTCTTTACATCATAGTAATTCATAAAAAGTGCTGACATTGTGTTTTTCAAAAAAGTCTTTTTCCCATGAGAATGTTACAGCCTTGCAAGCATCTGGTCAGTCACGATGACCTCCTGAGGATGTAGCCAATTCAAGGCTCTTAGATTAGTTCGAATACAATGGGTGCAGTTTTTTCTTTAATGCTTCTCTTTGTCTTTCTTGTTTACCAGCCAAGACTATCAGAGATAGTGCACAAGGCTATTCTCCTGGTGGAAGCAGGAAGAAGATACACGTGCGAACAGATTTATTATTTTCTAACTTTGCAAAATAATCTTTACTTGAAAGACATGAGCCAGGCTGTGCTTGCACGCTGCCAAGGCCAAATTCCTGATTACACTGCAGCTTGTGCTTCAAGCAATAATATGCAGGTTTATTTCTACTATTATTCTAGTAAGACAGAATTAAATGCATTACATAAACTTTGTTCTCTATTATGGATTTAAGTACATTTATTCCTAACTAAAGCACACATTTCTCTATATATTTGATCACACAACTTATATGTGTTTGAATGTTTAAATACACATCTTCCTAAGCAGCACACTTTGTAAATATATTTTTCTAGGCAGCATGTATGTAAATATATTTTTCTAAGCAGCATGTGTGTAAATATATTTTTCTAAGCAGCATGTATAGATTTTTCTAACAATAGAGATAACATAGCTGCAGTGGTAGTGTCAGTAAAAACACTATTCCTGAATGACAGAATCAACCAGTTAAATAAACAAAATAAGCAGATCAGTAGTCAGAAATCAGAAAAATGAATACTAGTTGTATAAATCCAAATACAACAAAAAGTAAGTATTACTTTACAAATCTGAACACTTTTAAAACAAATTCCTGAGGTCTAATGGCTTACCGGCTAGCAGAATGTAATTGCTGAAAGCACTTGTGTCCTGGTGGGAGACTGGAAATTTAAAGGTGGCTCCATGCTCAGCTGAATTCTAATATAGACTTTGTACTGGGGGAGGGAGATAGCACAAGGGGTGTAAACCAGGTGGAATGCAAAGAAACCAGACAGGCAATCAGTGGAAATCAGTGAAGGCCTCAGAGAGGGTAAGTAATAATTCAAACTACTTGTAAAGTGAAGGAGAGAAGAGACAGCAAAGTTTATTAAGGTTGGGAGTGTGTCATTACATTGACTTGCTGATTAGTAACCAGTTTGTGCACAGATTAGAGTAGGGAGATACATTAGCAATGATAGAGATGCAAATAAGCAGGTGATCCTCAAAGTGATACAAACTAAGGCAGAAGGAACTGAGAGGGCTGCTTGATGGTTAATTTAATTTAGTCACAGGGATGTGAATTAAATCTATACTGTCTATTGGACAGTTAGGATTACTGTACTATCGGGGGGGACACAAGGCTACAACAGACAGTTTTATTAGCAAGCTGAGAACTACTAAGAAATACTGCTAATGTAATAGCTTCACTCTCATAAAACATACAAGTAGAATGGCTGGGTGGACTGACCCTGCTCTTGAGGCTCAAAATGTATATCCTTGTTTAGTTTGCAATACTGATTCCTTCTTACACTGTATAGATGGAGTGGTAGCCGCAGACTGCAGATTTGCTTGAGTGTGCTCTGTAGAGAGAGAGAAAAAAGAGAGGATGAAGCTAGTAGAAGGAGACAAAGACAGGTCAAAGGAAGTAATGAGGCAATAGGAGGGTGTAAAAGATAAAAAATCTGAGGATAGTGTGGATAAAGCAGGAGAATAGATGCTACTGCTACAGTTTGAGAGTGGTTCAACAGTAACCACATCACAGTGCTATAACTTAATTTGGAAACAGGTTAATAAAATCATACACAATACATTTATCAGCCAAATATCCTGTGCATACAAGAAAAAGGAAAATGAACACAACAGCACAGCTGAAGCAGTAGCAGATACAACTGTAGTGCTAAATTCAGTAAATGCTGTTTCTAACTCCAAAGACTAGGTCAATTAGATATACATTACAGTTATAACAGCAGTTTTAGTAGCATAGAGACAACATAGCTGCAGTGGTAGTGTCAGTAAAAACACAATTCCTGAATGACAGAATCAACCAGTTAAATAAACAAAATAAGCAGATCAGTAGTCAGAAATCAGAAAAATGAATACTAGTTGTATAAATCCAAATACAACAAAAAGTAAGTATTACTTTACAAATCTGAACACTTTTAAAACCAATTCCTGAGGTCTAATGGCTTACCGGCTAGCAGAATGTAATTGCTGAAAGCACTTGTGTCCTGGTGGGAGACTAGAAATTTAAAGGTGGCTCCATGCTCAGCAGAATTCTAATATAGACTTTGTATTGGGGGAGGGAGATAGCACAAGGGGTGTAAACCAGGTGGAATGCAAAGAAACCAGAGAGGCAATCAGTGGAAATCAGTGAAGGCCTCAGAGAGGGTAAGTAATAATTCAAACTACCTGTAAAGTGAAGGAGAGAAGAGACAGCAAAGTTTATTAAGGTTGGGAGTGTGTCATTACATTGACTTGCTGATTAGTAACCAGTTTGTGCACAGATTAGAGTAGGGAGATACATTAGCAATGATAGAGATGCAAATAAGCAGGTGATCCTCCGAGTGATACAAACTAAGGCAGAAGGAACTGAGAGGGCTGCTTGATGGTTAATTTAATTTAGTCACAGGGATGTGAATTAAATCTATACTGTCTAATGGATAGTTAGGATTACTGTACTATCGAGGGGGGAGAACACAAGGCTACAACAGACAGTTTTATTAGCAAGCTGAGAACTACTAAGAAATACTGCTAATATAATAGCTTTACTCTCATAAAACATACAAGTAGAATGCCTGGGTGGACTGACCCTGCTCTTGAGGCTCAAAATGTATATCCTTGTTTAGTTTGCAATACTGATTCCTTCTTACACTGTATAGATGGATTGGTAGCCGCAGACTGCAGATTTGCTTGAGTGTGCTCTGTAGAGAGAGAGAGAGAGAAAAAGAGAGGATGAAGCTAGTAGAAGGAGACAAAGACAGGTCAAAGGAAGTAATGAGGCAATAGGAGGGTGTAAAAGATAAAAAATCTGAGGATAGTGTGGATAAAGCAGGAGAATAGATGCTACTGCTACAGTTTGAGAGTGCTTCAACAGTAACCACATCACAGTGCCATAAGTGAAGTTGGAAACAGGTTAATAAATCATACACAATACATTTATCAGCCAATTATCCTGTGCATACAAGAAAAAGGAAAATGAACACAACAGCACAGCTGAAGCAGTAGCAGATACAACTGCAGTGCTAAATTCAGTAAATACTGTTTCTAACTCCAAAGACTAGGTCAATTAGATATACATTACAGTTATAACAGCAGTTTTAGTAGCATAGAGATAACATAGCTGCAGTGGTAGTGTCAGTAAAAACACTATTCCTGAATGACAGAATCAACCAGTTAAATAAACAAAATAAGCAGATCAGTAGTCAGAAATCAGAAAAATGAATACTAGTTGTATAAATCCAAATACAACAAAAAGTAAGTATTACTTTACAAATCTGAACACTTTTAAAACAAATTCCTGAGGTCTAATGGCTTACCGGCTAGCAGAATGTAATTGCTGAAAGCACTTGTGTCCTGGTGGGAGACTAGAAATTTAAAGGTGGCTCCATGCTCAGTAGAATTCTAATATAGACTTTGTACTGGGGGAGGGAGATAGCACAAGGGGTGTAAACCAGGTGGAATGCAAAGAAACCAGAGAGGCAATCAGTGGAAATCAGTGAAGGCCTCAGAGAGGGTAAGTAATAATTCAAACTACCTGTAAAGTGAAGGAGAGAAGAGACAGCAAAGTTTATTAAGGTTGGGAGTGTGTCATTACATTGACTTGCTGATTAGTAACCAGTTTGTGCACAGATTAGAGTAGGGAGATACATTAGCAATGATAGAGATGCAAATAAGCAGGTGATCCTCCAAGTGATACAAACTAAGGCAGAAGGAACTGAGAGGGCTGCTTGATGGTTAATTTAATTTAGTCACAGGGATGTGAATTAAATCTATACTGTCTATTGGACAGTTAGGATTGCTGTACTATCGGGGGGGGGGGACACAAGGCTACAACAGACAGTTTTATTAGCAAGCTGAGAACTACTAAGAAATACTGCTAATGTAATAGCTTCACTCTCATAAAACATACAAGTAGAATGCCTGGGTGGACTGACCCTGCTCTTGAGGCTCAAAATGTATATCCTTGTTTAGTTTGCAATACTGATTCCTTCTTACACTGTATAGATGGAGTGGTAGCCGCAGACTGCAGATTTGCTTGAGTGTGCTCTGTAGAGAGAGAGAGAGAGAGAAAAAAGAGAGGATGAAGCTAGTAGAAGGAGACAAAGACAGGTCAAAGGAAGTAATGAGGCAATAGGAGGGTGTAAAAGATAAAAAATCTGAGGATAGTGTGGATAAAGCAGCAGAAGAGATGCTACTGCTACAGTTTGAGAGTGCTTCAACAGTAACCACATCACAGTGCCATAACTTAATTTGGAAACAGGTTAATAAATCATACACAATACATTTATCAGCCAATTATCCTGTGCATACAAGAAAAAGGAAAATGAACACAACAGCACAGCTGAAGCAGTAGCAGATACAACTGCAGTGCTAAATTCAGTAAATACTGTTTCTAACTCCAAAGACTAGGTCAATTAGATATACATTACAGTTATAACAGCAGTTTTAGTAGCATAGAGATAACATAGCTGCAGTGGTAGTGTCAGTAAAAACACTATTCCTGAATGACAGAATCAACCAGTTAAATAAACAAAATAAGCAGATCAGTAGTCAGAAATCAGAAAAATGAATACTAGTTGTATAAATCCAAATACAACAAAAAGTAAGTATTACTTTACAAATCTGAACACTTTTAAAACAAATTCATGAGGTCTAATGGCTTACCGGCTAGCAGAATGTAATTGCTGAAAGCACTTGTGTCCTGGTGGGAGACTAGAATTTTAAAGGTGGCTCCATGCTCAGCAGAATTCTAATATAGACTTTGTACTGGGGGAGGGAGATAGCACAAGGGGTGTAAACCAGGTGGAATGCAAAGAAACCAGAGAGGCAATCAGTGGAAATCAGTGAAGGCCTAAAGTGAAGGAGAGAAGAGACAGCAAAGTTTATTAAGGTTGGGAGTGTGTCATTACATTGACTTGCTGATTAGTAACCAGTTTGTGCACAGATTAGAGTAGGGAGATACATTAGCAATGATAGAGATGCAAATAAGCAGGTGATCCTCCAAGTGATACAAACTAAGGCAGAAGGAACTGAGGGGGCTGCTTGATGGTTAATTTAATTTAGTCACAGGGATGTGAATTAAATCTATACTGTCTATTGGACAGTTAGGATTACTGTACTATCGGGGGGGGGCACAAGGCTACAACAGACAGTTTTATTAGCAAGCTGAGAACTACTAAGAAATACTGCTAATGTAATAGCTTCACTCTCATAAAACATACAAGTAGAATTCCTGGGTGGACTGACCCTGCTCTTGAGGCTCAAAATGTATATCCTTGTTTAGTTTGCAATACTGATTCCTTCTTACACTGTATAGATGGAGTGGTAGCCGCAGACTGCAGATTTGCTTGAATGTGCTCTGTAGAGAAAGAGAGAGAAAAAAAGAGAGGATGAAGCTAGTAGAAGGAGACAAAGACAGGTCAAAGGAAGTAATGAGGAAATAGGAGGGTGTAAAAGATAAAACATCTGAGGATAGTGTGGATAAAGCAGGAGAATAGATGCTACTGCTACAGTTTGAGAGTGCTTCAACAGTAACCACATCTCAGTGCCATAACTTAATTTGGAAACAGGTTAATAAATCATACACAATACATTTATCAGCCAATTATCCTGTGCATACAAGAAAAAGGAAAATGAACACAACAGCACAGCTGAAGCAGTAGCAGATACAACTGTAGTGCTAAATTCAGTAAATACTGTTTCTAACTCCAAAGACTAGGTCAATTAGATATACATTACAGTTATAACAGCAGTTTTAGTAGCATAGAGACAACATAGCTGCAGTGGTAGTGTCAGTAAAAACACAATTCCTGAATGACAGAATCAACCAGTTAAATAAACAAAATAAGCAGATCAGTAGTCAGAAATCAGAAAAATGAATACTAGTTGTATAAATCCAAATACAACAAAAAGTAAGTATTACTTTACAAATCTGAACACTTTTAAAACCAGTTCCTGTGGTCTAATGGCTTACCGGCTAGCAGAATGTAATTGCTGAAAGCACTTGTGTCCTGGTGGGAGACTAGAAATTTAAAGATGGCTCCATGCTCAGCAGAATTCTAATGTATTGGGGGAGGGAGATAGCACAAGGGGTGTAAACCAGGTGGAATGCAAAGAAACCAGAGAGGCAATCAGTGGAAATCAGTGAAGGCCTCAGAGAGGGTAATAATTCAAACTACCTGTAAAGTGAAGGAGAGAAGAGACAGCAAAGTTTATTAAGGTTGGGAGTGTGTCATTACATTGACTTGCTGATTAGTAACCAGTTTGTGCACAGATTAGAGTAGGGAGATACATTAGCAATGATAGAGATGCAAATAAGCAGGTGATCCTCCAAGTGATACAAACTATTATGTACTTCACAGATAAAGATTCTAGTTGTCTACTGATGTACTATGTTCTTCATCTGTAACTATGTTTGTAATTAATTGCTGTGTTAATCAAATTGTTAATCGCTATGTAAATCCAATGTAACTACTGTCTGTATATTTTAACTGTGGAGCTTTTCTCCCCGGGCCGCCGCTGAAAATAGACCTACATGCAGTCGGACACTCCCAGTCAACAAATATAAATAAACACAAATGACTGCTGCCAAAGCCTAGATTAAAACTCAATGCAAAGACATGCATTATAGTGTCTCTTGGGAAATCATTCACCCAAGCTAATCATTCCATCTATAAAACACCCCTAAACATTGACCCGGTAGTTAGAAATCTGGGAACATATGTATAAAGTAATCTGTCCTTTGAATACCATGTAGCCAAGATAGTTAAAAAATTGATGCATATCACCACTTCATAATCAAGGAAGTGATGCCCAGGTCCACTCTACTCAGCCATTATCAGACCCATCAGTGAGAACAGTGCCCCCTTTGACTTGTATCTATCTAGGCACTTGCAACAGTTGGAATACACTCAAAGTTTCCTCACCAGGAGAATCCAGGATATGAATACCCTGTCCTACACAAATCATCTTAAGGCCCCATCTCTGTACTCAGTCTCCTACAGGTTATTGAGAGGCGATCTGTGCCTGTCATATAAAGCATCCTCAGATTCAGCTCTGATGCATCTCTTGCAAAACAGCAAAACAAGCAGCATCAGAAACACTATAAGTACCTGACCTTTGCCTGTGACATAAATAGAACATGCTAGAAAGACCAATATGTGTCTCAAAGGTTCCCTGTGCTATGGAATGTGCTCCTCATCTACATGAAGCAGAGTTCATCACTGACCCTATTCAAAAGTAATCTTGATCATTGGAAGAGAAATTGCAAATTTACAACCAGTTGGCCTCCACGTCTCTGATGGACAGAGTTCAACAATAAGTAAATGAATCTCCACCTTACACACATGCAGGTAGCCATTAGCTACCTCTTTACTAACATACTCCATCATACA
>NC_056741.1:187619837-187644423 GCF_019279795.1 Protopterus annectens | reverse complement strand
AAGGGCCCAAGGACAGGGCATCATAAATACCTGACCAGTTTGTGGCATTTGTTTTTATTTGCCATAATGCTTCTTGCTTTTCCAACTGTAAGGTCCAAGGACCACCCCTTGGATCAATGTCAAGTACAATAATAATAGTAAATTTAAAATGGTGTCCTTCACATTCCTTACAGTGTTTGGCCAGTGTGTTTGTGTCTTTACCCATTCTAATATCCCTCAAGTAAATTCTACATCTTAATCTCCTTTTGTTTTTTCCTGATATAAAAAGTGGGACAAACTATACATAGGGCACAATACACCACTCTTTCAGTTTGGCGTGAACCCTTCCTTTTCAACGTTATGGTAACACCATCAATCACACAGGATAGGCCATCAATGATATATGTACAAGACATCCAGGTCCCACATTCTCTCATATAACCTATCATAGGCCACTTCATCTGAGATTCAAAAAGACTTTTAAAGGACCTACCCCTTCTATATATAACAGTGGGTCTCTTACCTACCCATTGTCTAATATCATTGCAGGATGAAATAATCACCCGATTCTTGTACAGAATATCAGCAATCACCTTGCTAGACCTATTATAGGACATAACATATGCTGACCTTGAGTATGTTACTCCTACGGTCCTTCTGTCAACATCATGATCCCTTAGATCTACATTAGTATGGTCAGTATCAAAGTCATTGACTTCAGTAATTAATAAGGAATCTGCTTATGAGGTTGAGACTAGCTACAGCTATGGTGAGAAGTAAGAACTGAATTCACTAAATGATAGCCATTTAAGTTTCAGTCTTCCTATCTTTCAGGAAACTTTTGATTTGGCATAGTGATATGTTGCTCTGACTGTAGTGCACAGGATTTTAGATTCAAGACTTGGCAGTGAAATGCATTGTGGTAACACAACATTTTATTCTAACAACTTTCCAAAATGTTTGCCCCCTCCCAAAAAAAAATGAAATTGAAAATAAGTGTGAGAAGCTGTGCAAGATGCCTATGGCTTACACTACTGACATTCTATTTATATATATATATAATATATATATACATACATATATATATATATATATATATATATATATATATATATATATATATATATATATATATGTATGCACAGCTTCTCGCACTTATTTTCAATTTCATTTTATATATATATATATATATATAACTGCAGTGGTGGTGCTGCGGTAGCATTGTCACCTCACAGTAAGACGTTGTCCTGTTCGATTCTCAGATAGAGTGTCTTCTGTGTGGAGACATGCTTGAATGGGCGTACTTCGCTGAAGGTTGTGCATCAGGCCGCAACTCAGCATGTAAAAATCTACTGCCAATCATTAGCAGACCGGAGTTCCACTGTGGCGACCCCTGACCAGGAAAAGCCGAAAGACACAAAAAAAAAAAAAAAAAAAAATATATATATATATATATATATATATATATATATATATATATATATATATATATATATATATTTACTGGTGGGCATGTGGAAGTAGACTTTTATGATGGACATGTTCTGAATTGGGCAGTTTTGTCATTAGTGGTTCATGCATTTTGTTTCATTGCCTACTGGAAAAATGTTCAAACGATAAGTTTAAAATGCACTCTAGCAAGTGTGTTGTATTATACAAGGAATATAATTTAATGAAGTCAGGAAGGTGTATCAAAGAACACATGTATGTTTCTTGTTTTGTGTGTAAGGGGCCAGTGATTTGAAAACAGCTCAAAAGTAATCCTTATCCATCACTGGTCAGATGCATTTTCTTTGGATGTGGTGTGTGGGTTTCAATGCTGTTTCAACGAATGTGAGTTTCAATGGCAGAGAAGTTTTAATGCCAAGTATATTTCCATTGTGAGACAGTACTGCTTTGTTTAGCAGATGTCTTAGTGTTTGTGCATTGTGCTATAAACTGTAAAGATAAAATCCAAATTATCATTGTAGAAGTAAAGCAGTATGCACACATTAATGTTTATGGTAAGTGTGGCAAAATAGACAGGTAATGGGACATTGGAATGGCTGCAGGGGGACTCTGATGCCATATTTTGGTTGTCTGTTCTTCAGTTTGCATTTGAAAGTTGGTATCCCACAATTCGATTGGGGTGGGTGGGGTTATGTAATTATGTATGCAAATTTGATGTTAATCAGCGTACCGATTTGTACCTATTTTTCATGTGCCTTGTGCAGATTTTTGATGTTTCCAAGCTGAGAGATATGTAGCTAACTTAGGTCAGCAATTTGTCATTAGTTTTGCTCGGCAACTTGCACTAACTCCTTCATATCAACACAACATTTGAGGGACACTGGCTTCTCTGCACAAGTCTGAAGAGGTCATCCTCTCTAAAGTGCACTCTCACAGCATAAAAGTCAAATTTCTCCTGCAGTGCTCATGGTCCATACATTGTCTTCTAGATTGTTCAACTAAATAGGTAGGTACGTGGTTCAAAACTTACAACAGGGAAACTGTGTGTGTGTGTGTGTGTGTGTGTGTGTGTGTGTGTGTGTGTGTGTGTGTGTGTGTGTGTGTGTGTGTGTGTGTGTGTGTGATGGGTAAGTATAGAGTCATGTAAGTATGACTTCAACAACTGATGTGCTCAATCAACTTTAACTCTGGAGAATTATTTGAAACAGGTAGATGACTCCCCCATCCACGTATTCTCCTTTTCCCAATAACATATTCCCTGCAAGAGTTCATCCTCTCTTAAAGTGCACTCTCACACCATGAATGTCTGCCTTCTACTGTGCGCACTTGTGTTTGTTATTGAGTCCCTAGATAGGCAGATCAGTGGTATAAATCTGACAGTAGTGAACTTGTGTTTGGGGGATAGCATCAGGTAACTATGACTTCATCAATAGCTTTGCTCATTTGACTTCTGCATGGAAGAAACTTTTAATCTGGAAGAGGATCCCCTACCCTCTTTAACCTCTTTTCTTAACATCTTCTCTGCAACACACTGATGAGATCATTCTCTCTTAAGTGCTCTCTCACACCTCTGCAGTCAGACTTGTCCTGTGGCATTGCACTTGTATTTGTTACTGTGTCCTCTAGTATTGTGTAACTGAATATGTAGGTGGTTCAAATCTCACAATTGTCATCTTGTGTTTGTGATGGGAAGCTGTAGCATCACGAGAGTATGGTTTCAGCAATAGCTGAGCTCATATTCCTTCCACTCAGGAGAAGTATTTAAAATGGGAGATGTATTTTCCATCCTCTTTCAACAACCAGATCCTCTCGGCAACATGCTGATGAGGTCATTCTTTCAAACATGTACTGTCCTACTATTAAACTCATACATTTTCTCTGGCATATGCATATAATACAATGGTGTGTAGATCATGACTGGTTAGGTTGGAGGTTCAGACATAACAGTGATAGCCTTGTAAGCATGTGTCTGTAAAAGTAAATAGATTCTGGAGTGACATACACACATTCATACTGCCGCATTTATAAACCTAGATGGCCATATACATCATTTTAGCACACACATCTCCTTTGCAAGACACAGCTGAGGTTATCTCTTCAAGGATGCAGCATTGCTCAGTTGTTGTCAGACATCACCTGTGGTGCATGTCTATAATACAATGGTATGCAGATTGTGTGATTTGATAGGTAAGAGGTTCAAATACATCAGTGATGACCATGTAATTGGTTTCTGGAGTTACTTGCACATGTCTGTACTGATGTTTACAAACCTAGATGGCTGTAGAAGTCATTTTACCACACACACATACACACACACACACACACACACACACACACACACACACACACACACACACACACACACACACACACACACACACACACACACACACACACATTTCTCCTCTGCAAGACACAGCTGATATTATCCCTTCAAAATGCAGCATGGTTCACTTGTAGTCAAAATCCTGTTATGGTATATGTATATAATGCAATGGTGTGATTAGTTAGGTAGGAGGTTTGAATACAACAGTGACTTGTCTTCTATGAGTATACTTCTCTCTCTCTCTCTCTCTCTCTCTTTCTGACTGTGTAGAAAAGGATTCAAATGCACCCATGATATATAGTTATATAGTGTTATAGTGCTCTTCCAACACTCTTTAGCAAAACATCAGTCTAAGAAAAAATAGTGATGTCATCCATTTAAATGTGCACAATCACAGTTATAAAACAATGTCTTGTGTGGTGTTTGCATTTCAAGCAACATTCTCCACCTTGTGATCTTATGTAATTAGTTCAAATCCAGCCATTACTACTTAAACTCACTATGAGTGTGAAAGTACATGTTGCTAACACTGTTGTCACACACCTTTTTGCTATGTACGTTTATAGATGTTGCTTCCTGTTACAAACATTTTTGCTTATTTTTCACTTAGAAATGCTTTATTTAAGATGGATGCCATAATTCGTTACATTTTTCTGGCATAAAAGTTGTATGAAACAATCTTCTCTGGCATAAGGAAATGAATCAATTTTTTGTGTCTTGTTGCCTTACAAAAGCATGTGTTCAAATTCATGATAACCTCCACATTGTGCATAATTGTCATTCTACTGTCACCATGACAACTGTATTATGCAACAGGTGTCTTTGGGTAAACCTGGCATCAGACAATATAGTATGACATATAGCAATATCGTTTTTATAAAATTACAAGCGCAAATGTCAAGTTATTATCATAAATTATATCTTTCTTCACACATTAATTTCAGTTGTTTGTAACACAATCTGTTGCTGTCTCCTTGGCAGATGCAGTAAATCCACAGCTGTATGGAATGCCTAACATCACAGTCTGGGGTTTGAATCTGGTATTGTCTGTCTGTCAGATAACTGTGTCATGGAGGAGTGCTTTAGGCAATTATTTATGCAAAGTTTATGGCCACATTTTTAAGGCCACACAACATCCCTCTCAGCTGTACAGATTTTCGCAGAATGTCTAGATTTTTGCCTCATATTTATGGTCCGTTTCTCATAAAATTCTTTGTTTTCTGGCAAATCATTGGCAGATTATTGAGGACTGAAGTCGGAATGCTAGACATTTGAATTTCAGACTTCATACCCTTCAGAAAATTCTTGCTAATGCAAAACCTGTTATTCTATCAATTTTCTAAGAGTATAAGAGCAATATTTAACAAGTGTCTCTATTTTTGGGTATTTGTCCTCCCATTGTTGATGGCTTTATCCAGATTTTTTGCTCTAGGGTGTTGAGAGATATGCCACACAATCCTTAGTAGGGGATCCATAACCATTACAATAGGAAAGTGCTGTAATCCCTTCAAGGGTTTTCTTTATGACACAACTGGTGTATGTATTCTATGGCATCTTTGGATAATATACAGCTCTGTGATATCTGCCCTTGTGTGGGCTCGAGTCTGGTAAGATGCCATTGAAGAGTATATCATTGCTTCATCATAGCCATTAATTATTTTCCAATGTCATATTCAGTAACTGGAGGTTATGCAAATTATTCCCTAATGCATCTGTTGTCCTCACTAACTATTATCTCAACTTAGTATGTTATTAACATTTGTGTCACATTTACTCCCCTTTGCTAAAGTGTTGCTTTCTGTCCCTTTCATACCTTTTAATAGTATGTCTGTTTTTGTTTATGTGCGCTGGTGAAGAATTCTGAACAGTATTAATTGTTATGATATCCATATGGAATTATTTATTATACTGTAATAGGTATTTACTATACTTTTGCATGTCATCATTCTCCTTTTGACTTAGACATCGTACAGTGACAGGGCAGAGTGCATACCACAGATTCAGGTCAGAGCCTTAGTGTTATTATTTTTCCACACATTACCCGTAATCCTGAGCTGGTGCTGCATAGTTGCTCAACAAGTGCATCAGCACAGCTAAGGGATAAGTGCTGCACCTCGCTAATATCTTCAACTCCTATCTAATCTAAAGTCCATTTTGCTGCACCAAGAGGCACTTTGCACCTTCATTTCAGTACTGATATCCCTGTCACATCTGACTAAGTAGGGCCAAGTACATCCTTGCCGACCATACTACCAATTACATGTGAGCATTACATTTTGTATTCTGAAAATGCCTTTATTAGGTGAATACTTACCTAATGTACTTAAATACCCTAGTGAGATTAACACCACACATCATGAAATTTCTCATCCAACGTATCCAGGCTATTAGCACTGGATAGCTCAAGGCAGTGCTGAAAAGTAAGTAGATTTGGCAAAAAAAAAATCCAGATAACTAATTAACATGAAATTTGCCTACAATTAACATAATTTCTTCCACATTCACTATTCAGAAAGACAAGTTTAGAAGGTTTAAAAACAAAATAACAAAATGATGTAAAATACATACAGAAAATTCATGTATTGTTAAGCTATGACTGATAAATAAAAAGTAAATTTGTGCTGAATTTAGTTCAGCCACTGTAGAATTTAAGATATTCAGAAGAAAAGGACAAAAATGATGTTCATACCAAACTGAACAGAGCTTTTTTTTAAACAAGCCTAACTTGAAAGGCAATAAAAGTATAGTACTGCATAGAGAGTGGGGATTACACTCTGATATTTGGAAAAAGACAATTCAATAAGCACTTCTGTAGTGCGAGACACATTCCTAACAATGGTTAAGCACCCCTTGCTTCACTTGTTAAGATCGAGCACGCTATTAGGAAGTGAAATCTGCCAGCATTGGCCAGCAAACGGCAGCAGCAGATTTAGAAACAGATTTGCTTCTGCCTGCTGTCTGTGCCAGTAATGTATCCTTGTCCTTTTGTAACATAAGAGAGTGTGTCACTGCCTTTCTAACAGAGCTCACAAAGTGCTTTACAGCTTTCAAAGCCAGCAAAATATTTAGCCCTTTTTTCTGTATATAGTAGTACCTGGTGGAGATAAATGTCCATGTACTACAAAGAATTATGATTGGGTTTCTGATCTTAACCCATTAGTATGTGTTCTTGACGAGGAAGCTTGAGAGATGAATTTGTTTGCATCCAAGTCTCGAACCCATAAGAAGCCACTGATGATTGATGACCCACTCATAATCCTCTATAAAAAAACATGAAATGGAATGAAACTGAAACTTTAGCTGCTAAAATAACAACAACATACTACAGATAACTGAGAAATAATTATGAAATCCTTTGTTACAATGAACTGTTCTGAAATGACAAGCCCAATTTACTATGGTCAAACAGGACAAACAACTTTTACTAGGATAGAGGGTTAGAGAATTGGCAGTCAGTGTTTGTGTCCTGATCCCTTTTAGAAGTCTGAATCTCAACAAATCAGACAATATGCACACACACATGGATCTACCTGAAAACATCAAAAGCTTGAAACGCCGACGATGAGAACACCAACACTGGAAGACCGACAACTGAAATGATCAACAGTTTAAAATCCTGACGCTGAAAATACCGACATGTGAAACGAGCGTGACTGTGTAAGTATGTGATAGTGACGGACGTTAGGGTGCGGGTAAGGTAAGTGTGTGATTGTGACGAACTTTAGGGTTAGGGTGCGGGTAAGGTAAGTGTGCGATAGTGACAGACTTTAGGGTTAGGGTGTGTGTAAGGTAAGTGTGCAATAGTGACGGACTTTAGGGTTAGGGTGCGGGTAAGGTAAGTGTGCGATAGCGATGGACCTTAGGGTTAGGGTTTGGGTTAAGGTTAGTGCATAGATAATTGTGTATGTAAGGGTTAGTGTAGGCTTGTAAGATTATTGGTGTGCTTGTGTTGTGTGTGCTTTTTTCGGAAAAGGGATTTGTTTTGTTTCGTTGACTGTCAGGATTGTGGTTTGTCGGGCATGTAAACTGCCGTGTTTTTGAGCTGTCGGTTTTGTGGTGTCAGTGATCTCGTTGTCTGTGTTTTCTTGTGTCGATGTTTTCAGGTAGATCCACACACACATAGTGCTTTTATTATGGGTGTGGCCAAGTAACATGTCTTTCCTTGTAAGTCTGTCTGCTATTATGATGAATACTCTTAGCAATATTATGTATAAAACCAAAAAACTCTTGATTGTACCACATTTTTTTTTTTTCACATCTTTTCTAGAGAGCATTAGAAAAACTACAGATCAAGGCCTTCTAAAAGGGATCATGCCATTCACATAGTTGTTAAGTATTGTGCATAGGTATTGACAAATAACCAAGGTTGTAAAAACTCTAAATAAAGACTAAAATGAAACTCATCCAATCAAATTCATTCGGCTGTGATTTTTATATGCATTTTCTAATGATTTAGTTTTTATGAGGTGGTTATTAATTGTTTTCCTGTAGTTGATTTGCTATGATTGATTATTTTTTTTATTTGATTGGATGAGCTTTCTTATTTAATGGTGTACTTTTTAAAGGTGTTTTAATCTGATTAAGTTATATACAGTAATTAAAGGAAAAAAGTGCTTATTCATTCCAATTCTTTGTTAGCGGTGTCATTCCTTTATCAGCAACTGTCTTTTTGTGTGGTTTGTTACATATGACCAAGGCAGATTTCAGCTGTGTGACAGGAGAAAATGTCTATAAGCTAATCCTTCAAAGAAAGCTCTGTTCCGAAGTATTGTTGCACATTGCATAGAGAAGATTTCAGTTGCACTATGTTTGAGAAATGGAACGAATGCTGATCAGATTGAAAATGCTCTCAGAAGAGTACACTATTCAATTACAACAGCAATCAAGTTGTTTAAGTACATAGCACAAATCTCCAAAAGAGTTGTATTTAATATTAAACTGCTGGAACTGGTCTGTAAATGAGAAATTAGCTTAAAACTCAATGAAAATGTCAATGCTTGTGAGATATGTTTGGTTGTTGGGTATTTATTCACCTGCCATTAAAACCAGATAATCTGGTGAGATAAGGCTACTGCAATATCAAACAGAATACCTACCAAAATTGACACAAAATACAGTTTGGTTGGGCAGCTTGAGAGAGAAAGGCAGAAGGCTATGGATGCAAATCACCTATGTTGCAACATCACGAGTGGGTGACAGACTTCACAACTGAGTCACCTATGCTGCAACATCACGCGTGGGTGACAGACCTCACATCTGAGTCACCTATGCTGCAACGTTACGAATGGGTGACAGACCTCACATCTGAGTCACCTATGCTGCAACGTCACGAATGGGTGACAGACCTCACATCTGAGTCACCTGTGCTGCAACATCACGAGTGGGTGACAGACCTCACATCTGAGGCACCTATGCTGCAACATCACGAGTGGGTGACAGACCTCACATCTGAGTCACCTATGCTGCAACATCACGAGTAGGTGACAGACCTCACATCTGAATCACCTATGCTGCAACATCATGAGTGGGTGACAGACCTCACATCTGAATCACCTATGCTGCAACATCACGAGTGGGTAACAGACCTCACATCTGAATCACCTATACTGCAACATCACGAGTGGGTGACAGACCTCACATCTTAGTCGCCTATGCTGCAACATCATGAGTGGGTGACAGACCTCACATCTGAATCACCTATGCTGCAACATCACGAGTGGGTGACAGACCTCACATCTGAGTCACCTATGCTGCAACATCCCGAGTGGGTGACAGACCTCACATATGAGTCACCTATGCTGCAACGTCATGAGTGATAGACCTAACAACTGTCCTTATTTTGGAGGAACATTCATATTTTCATGCCTAATTTTTCCCCTGCACATTATGTATCTTTTTCTGGGAGTGTGTCCCCATTTTCAGGTTTGATTTACTTCTTCACACAATTTTCTGAATCCCACCTCATCACATGATTTTTGAAGCTGTCAAACACATGTAAAACCAGACTACGTGACCAGCATAATAGAGATACCAGTAATTTAAAGAAAGAAAACATACATCTTACATCTCTCTTTTCATAAGCAAAAATATATAACCTCATGTGGTACAATTTCACAATACAGTTCAATATAATCTAAAGATTTTCTTCTTTTTCTTTTGGCTTTTCCTAGTTAGGGGTCGCCACAGTGGATCACCTTTCTGCTCATGATTGGCAGTGGAGTTTTACAGTGTTGAGTTGCTAGCCCGGCGCCAAACCTTCCACAGAAGGCACAGACATGCATGCACTCACACGTAAGGCCAATTTAGTGTCCAATCCAACTACAGCATGTCTTTGGGATGTGGGAGGAAACCGAAACACCAAGAGAAAGCCCACGCGACCACAGGGAGGACATGCAGGCTCCGCACAGAAGCCACCCCAGCTGAGAATTGAACCAGAGAACCTCTTGCTGTGAGGTGACAACACTAACCGCTGCACCACCGTGGCCGCCCAACTGTCTATTTGATAATGTATTTATAGTTTTCTATCATTTTTGTTATGTTTGTTTTTTTAAACATATGTTTCTGTGTGGTGTCCCACATTCCTACTGGAAGCTAGAATGTGCTGTTTGGTACAGAGACGGATCATGTAAATCATGTAAACTGTTTATTTTAATGCATTCTCAGAGCTTTTATCCCCGAGCCTCCACTGAAAACGGGCCATGTTGACCCAGTGGACTTCCCGGTAATCAAACTGGAAATAAATAAATAAATAAAATGTTTTCTTCGGTCCCAAGACTAAGATGGCAGACTGCTTGTGCAATGTAAAATACTGGAAAGTGGGGACACTGATTTAATTACCTCAGGCTCTAGTTGCAGTTCACACAAATGGCCAAAGCAGGTTTTTCGTTTTAATTTTAGACAACAATATTTTGTAGGCAGTGAGACTTTCAATATGACTGACAGTTGTTCTGCTTTTGTTAAACAGTATCAAGTATTTAACAGCATGATAAATATTGGAGATTCTAAATTCAACTAAAGAGGAGAGATATTAGCACTGTAGTAAGCTTAGTATAAACAAATGTCAGGCAAGGTGATCATATCCCTTAAAAAGCTACAAAACTGATTCCAGAGCAGGGAATATCACCAAAACTATAAAAAGTAATCTAATGCAGGGAAGTCAAAATATATAACATCAGTACAAAAAGTTATACAAAAAAATAACGTCAGTACAGAATGTTATACAGTAACAGCATCAAAATAGTTTGAGTAAATCACATAGAGCTTTTTACGCACTTAACACAATTAAGGTGACAATGGAAAATAGCACAGTGGAATTCAATGGGAGCAAGCTTTGAATGCAAAGCATTTGGACTACATTTTGTATCCATGAATGTACACAATTTACATTTAAAATATTGCACTTATCATTTGAATCAGTTTTGTGTGTTGTGTTTGCTCTTTGTCTAAAGTTAAACCTTAATAATTCCAGTTATTTTGATAGCCTGCAGTGCTTTTCAATTTCTGTGCTTGGCCATTGTGTTATTATGAATTTGTTTGTTGTAGCTAGTTGTGACTAGAGCTTGCATTACACAAGCATTCTGCTATCACTGACTTGGAGTTTTTGGAAACCTGGAATCTTGAAAACAAGGCATTTGGACTACATTTTGTATCCATGAATGTACACTTAAATTACATTTATAATATTGCACTTATCTTACCATTTGAATCAGTTTTGTGTGTTGTGTTTGCTCTTTGTCTAAAGTTAAACCTTAATAATTCAAGTTATTTTGATAGTCTGCAGTACTTTCAGTTTCTGTGCTGGGCCAATGTGTTATTATGAATTTGTTTGTTGTAGCTAGTTGTAACTAGAGCTTGCATTGCACAAACATTCTGCTATCATAGACTTGGAGTTTCTGGAAGCCTGGAATCTTGAAAACAAGGCATTTGGACTACATTTTGCATCCTGAAAAATACATTAAAACCGCATTAAAATATTGCACCTATCTTGCCATTTAAATCAGTTTTGTGTGTTGTGCTTGCTCTTATCTGAAGTTAAAGCTATTAAATATAAAGCATTTTTATAGCCTGCTGTGGATTTTGGTTTCTGCATTAGGCCTAGGTGTTCTTCTGGGCCCTCTTGCTATTGCATTTTACCAGCTCTCTTCTGAATCTGAAGATACAGCTGTAAATTGATTTGGGTTTTACAATATCCATTCTTATTTCACTGAGCTCTTAAGTGGATTATAAGTATTGCTCATCTAATTTTGTGCTTTACCCACTTTCAAACAATATCCAATGTTAATTTTCTTAGCTCTTAGGTGAATTATTAACATTGATTATCTAATTCCGTATTGTACTGACTTATCAGACTTAAAACAAAAAGCCTGCTTGGCCATTTGTATGAGTTGTAACTAGAGCCTGTTGAAATTAAGCCTGCCTCTTCCCACCCCATAGTTTTACATTGCACAATCTGTAATCTTAGTCTTTGGACTGCTAGAAGCCTGGAAGCTTGAAAAGAAAGCATTTGGACTACATTTTGCATCCAGAGAAGTACATTTAAACTACATTTATAATATTGCAGTTATCATACCATTTAAATCAATTTTGTGTGTTGTGTTGGCTCTTTTACTGAAGTTAAAGGTATTAATTTAAGGAATTTTTGTAGTCTGCAGTGCTTTTTTGGTTTCTGTGCTGGGCCTTTGTGTTTTTTCTGAATTTGTTCCCTATCCACCCTCCATAATTATGTTGTGCCTTTATATTGTAGGCTTTTCAGTTGCCTACCCTTTCTGTATATATATGGCTTAGGAAGCTCCTCCCAGTCTCATCTTCTGTATAACTGGATGTAGAAGCTCCTCCTAGTCTTATCTCCTCTGCTCATCTTACTGGTTACTGACAGAAGAAACTGGCACGGCCTTGCCCTTAGACTGTTATTGTATTTTGAAATTGCCTTAAAGTGTATGTGTTCCTCCTTGCTGGCTTGTCTGCCTTTGAATCACCCTATAATTACTTGTAGCTAGTTGTTAGACTTGTTTCTAGTGCCTTTTCAGTTGTAGCTAACTAAAGTGTGTTTTTACATTAAGAAGACTGGAACTGCAGTTCTTGTGGGAGTAGAAGGGTAGACTCAGCTGCCTGAGTTGGAAAACACATGGGGAAGCTTTAAGTGACAATTACTTGTTGTATCTAGTTATCTGATTTGTTTCTCATACCTTTTCACTTTTGGCTAAGTAAAGTGTGTTCTTACGTTAAGAAGACTGGGCCTGGAATCTTTTTGGCAGTATTAAAGTAGCCAGGTCAGTCAAAGTTGGGAAGCACACAGAAAGGGTTAAGGTAACAATTATTTGATTTGATTCTGATACCTTTTCAATTTTGGCTATTTTAATTTAAGAATTCTCGGCTTGGAATTCTTTTGGCAACAGTAAAGCAGCTTGGTCAGTCCAAGTTGTGAAACACATAGGGAGGTTTATATTGTGATTGTTTCATCAGCCAGAGGACCTTTCAGGGGACTTAAGTTGTTTGGTTTTAAACCTCATTTGAGAGCTATGTTTACTGTGCTTTTACTTTAAGATGTTTCATCATCTTCCATCTTGTGTCAGAAGATGTTTACCTGGTAGCTCTGAGTTAAGAAGTACTACAGAGACCTCACATTGTAGTTGTTTATTGGACAGAGGGCATGGAAGTTAGTTTTCAACTTTTTTCTGTATGCTATAAATTAGACAGGTTTTCACAGAACTGTTCACCTCACAACGGCAGTTAGCAGTACCCTGTGTAGTAGTAGTAATAATAATTAGGGCTTCAACCCATGAATCAGAAGAGCTTTGCACAGACAGCTAGTTAGAGCATCAAACAGCACTAATATCAGATCATAGTAGTATCTAACATCCAGCCTTCACCCTAGACACCACCAGGGGTGCCAGATTTCTTATGGGACAAGTAGGGACAAAAAAAAGTCCTTCATGGTTAGTGAAGACCAGAAAAAAAGGTCTTTAATGCTGAACACCTTGCAGTTCTGCATTAAACACAAGTAGCTCTGTGTTTGCTGGTATACGAGCCAATCAAAAAATCAGACAGCGGACCCACTTCTGTTCCATATTAAATAGAAGTAGCTCCAGTTTGCAATTTTTTGATTAGCTTGTATACCGGCATACAGGCCAATCAAAAAAAAAAAAAAAACAAAGCGGAGGCTGTTTCACCAGGATTCTAACTGGCAGTGCAGAACTTGGGATTCTGGGACAGTCCTGCTCAAATAGGGATGTTTGGCAACCCTGGACACCACTCAGGTGACCCCTGTTAAACCAAGTCCCTAAATACAATAACCCAACCCTAATAGAGGTCCTGACAACATGGATTTGCAATGTACTATTTTCTCTATGGACAGCTTGGTAGATATAGGCATCCTAAGACAATGTAGCAGTTGTCTCTTGTACTCAGAAACCTTTTAATCCTTAACACTGTATATGAGATATGTAGATACATAACTTCCTTGGAAGCAAACATCTCACTTACAACCAAGGTTGTCAAGAACACCCACATACTACATTCTTTACACATACTGCTCAACACATATAGACATTCTTATGTTGAGGCACTTAAAAGAAACCTCCCCAAACCTCAAAGACCTCCTAAGCCATGAAATGGCAGCATCTATCCTCAGCAATCACTTACACAAACCAAA
The DNA here is from genome assembly GCF_019279795.1 of Protopterus annectens. Classification (NCBI taxonomy): domain Eukaryota; kingdom Metazoa; phylum Chordata; order Ceratodontiformes; family Protopteridae; genus Protopterus; species Protopterus annectens. The sequence continues at coordinate 187,630,018 of NC_056741.1, read as the reverse complement.
AGCAACACCTAACACCACACATAAGCCTAGACCCAATGATCCCCCAAGAACAAAGTCCATAAGGCAGGCAAACACTTTACCTAGTACTCCTGTCATAGCAGATTCTAGCGTATGGCACACAGATTCTTCACCCATCATGCTGGACAAGGAGAAAATCAACACTTTACCTAGTACTCTTGTCATAGGAGATTCTATTGTATGCCATACAGATGCTCCTCCCACCGTGCTGGACAAGGAGAAGATAACTGTTAGTTGCCTACCTGGAGCAATGATCCACAATATCAAGCATGTACTGTAGTTACAGCAGCACAGGAACCAGTAGGATTCTATCATAGTCCATGTGGGTGCAAATGACTTGAGACATACATAACTGGACTATATGAAAACTGACATAATGAATCTCTCTGAATAGGCATCACAGACAGTTTTGTGCCTTTCACTGAGTAGCATTCCATCTTAACCGAGAATGATCCCAAGATATGAACTGAAAATGATTGATTTAAATAATTGGTTTAGCTTCTGGTATCACTCCATGTGCACCAAGAGGACATCTTTAACAGACCACTTTGCTTTTCCAAGGATGGCCTGCATTCCTCCCCCTGGCTTTCTGATATTGGCTAAAAATTTTTATACATTTCCTTAAGAGCCTTTTCTATGCAATGTCAAAATGACTAAACTACCAACATAGAAAAAAAAGACTCAAACAACCACAAGACTGTTCAAGTCTAAGAGGCTATATGAAAAACTCCACACCCTACAAGCTCTTATCACTCTGAAGCACGTTGATATCCATGGTGTTACCAGGACTTCATTTAAAGTATTTCATCAGTGGAAGGCCAACAGCAGCACAGACAAGGGCTAAAGGTGGAGGTGTCTTTATCTACATTAGCAACAAATACAAGTCTAGGCTGGTTAAAAAGTATGATGGCATGGAGTTCATCCATGTCCAAGTCTCTGTAGACAAGACTCCTTATCATGACCTGTCCAGGTCTCCCTCTATGAACCCAATAGCTCACAAATGTTCCCTAAACTTACTGGAAGGGTTAACCATCTAACCAAATACTCTATTTGTGGGAAACTTTAACTACCTTCTATAAATTGGGAAATGTACAGTTCCTCTAATTCATATGCACAAAATGTTTTCTGGACTTTATCAACACAAACATCCTGGATCAGACAGTGTGCACTCCAGTCAGAGGATCAAACATATTAGACCTAGGTACTCAGCAACATAAGAGAGTTTTACCACACCCTTCCCTCCCATGTCATGTCTACATTGTTAGGTCAGACTATAAATCTGCCTTCTTCAAAATAAAAATAAACCCAGAAACCCCAGCTAAATATATAACAGTTAGGAACTATTTCAAAGCAAACTACATCCTATTAAGTGACAGCGTGTCAAAATGCATGGCTCCCATAAACCCTGAGAACACAGTTACATATGCAGAATTATTTAAAGAAGCTCTGTACAAACATGAAAATGGCTGCATTTCAGCTGCTGTATCTACCAGAAGTAAGCCCATATCTAACACCAAAAACAAACTACACTGTTGGAATCCTTAACTTAGCAGGCTATATAACAAAAGTCATGGCCAAAATCAGAAAGAGCAATTCTCATATAAACAAGAGCTCTCTGACTGAACTAAATAAGAAACTGAGAGGTCTAATAAACAACAGCAAGGGCAATTAAAAGGTCAGGATAGCCTTCTAGGCTAAGGATCACAAGGCCTTCTTCAGCTCTATCAGAGACTTTAAAGGTAACACTCAGCAGTGTGCAGAACTAGTGGTAAATAGGAGAAACTTCACTGACCAAGATGACATAGTGAATCTACTGGCTGATAATTTTAGCTAAAACTTCATATACACTCCACTGTCCCCTTTGAAATATGTTCTATCATATACCCCAACTATCAACAGGGAGCAGGTCCTGCTGGCACTACTCAAGGCCAAAAAACTGCTTCAATGGGCCCCAACAATATCCATGACTGACTCCTAACAGGTTGCATGCCATTTAAATGTAAGGCTGCAGTGGTTGTCTCTCTTCATAAGGTTTGACATTTAACTGACACCGGCAACAACAGGCCTATCAGGAAAATTATGTATGCTGCCTACCTTGTCCTGACCAAGGTGTTTGATACAATGCCCCACTCAGGTATTGTTTAAAAATTCTCAGAACTAGACATAAATCCATATATAACTCACTGGTTTGCTGGCTGACTCACAAATAGGGCCCAAAATGTCAGGATCAGTAAGACCACCTCCACCAGGAGACCAGTTACCAGTGGAGTACCCCAGGGCTCCATGTTGAGTGTGCTCCTATTTGGCATATACTTCTCAGAAGTCAAGGCTAATGTCAAAGGCCTCTGGCTCTCCAGGTTTGCAGATAACTGTAAATTGGGAGCTATAACAGATTACCCCCATGACATCAATATTCTACAAAAGGGTCTAACACAAAAAAACTAGGAGCGCTTTACAGAAATAAGCAACTTCTCACCAAAGCAGCAAAGATTTCAGTGGCAAATTCAATATATACCAACCAAAGGCAATGCGATCTAAATAAGCTAGAGACCTGCTACAACAAAATCGTCAAATTCGTCACAGGGGCATCCTACCATAGTCACCACTGTCTCTCACTTGCTGAAATGGGCTGGCTTGAACTTCCTCACCTTCTTCAATGGTATCAACTCTCACTCACCCACAAACTAGTAAACCATTCACTAAATGTCCCATCCCTCCAGAATCTACTCCAACCCTATCACACCACCAGACCACTAAGATCCAGCAACAGAAATCACTTACAGATCACTAAAGCCAATAACTCTGCTGGTGAAGCACAATTCTTTTGTGCCATAGCCAAATTATGGAACTCCCTCCCACCCACAAGTTACCTCCATACCATCATGCACCCACTTCAAAACTTTACTAAAAGCGCATCTAAAATATGCTGGCTATGCCCTTGCAACTCCCACTCTAATATCACCCAACCCATCCAACCACTACCTTTTTTTCCACCCCACTAACTACCTTGATTATAGCAAGCTCAGATGCTCATAAGCCTTCTAGTTATTATACAGCAGGAACTTCTTATTGTAACAATTGTTAATGTCTGTTATGTACTTCACAGATAAAGATTCTAGTTGTCTACTGATGTACTATGTTCTTCATCTGTAACTATGTTTGTAATTAATTGCTATGTTAATCAAATTGTTAATCATTATGTAAATCCAATGTAACTACTGTCTGTATATTTTAACTGTGGAGCTTTCTCCCCGGGCCTCCGCTGAAAATGGACCTACATCCAGTCGGACACTCAAGGTCAACAAATGTAAATAAATAAATAAACACAAACAAATGACTGCTGCCAAAGCATAGATTAAAACTCAATGTAAAGACATGCATTATAGTGTCTTTTGAGAAATCATTCACCCAAGCTAGTCATTCCATCTATAAAACACCCCTAAACATTGACCAGGCAGTTAGAAATCTGGGAACATATGTATAAAGTAATCTGGCTTTTGAATAACATATAGCCAAGATAGTTAGAAAATTGCTGCATGTCACCACTTCATAATCAAGGAAGTGATGCCCAGGTCCACTCTACTCAGCCCTTATCAGACCCATCACTGAGAACAGTGCCCCCTTTGACATGTATCTATCTAGGCACTTGCAACAGTTGGAATGCACTCAAAGTTTCCTCACCAGGAGAATCTGGGAGCATGGAGCATGGAACCAGGAGCATGGAGAACATCAATATCTGTGCAGTAACAGAAACCTGGTTCAGGGCTCCCGAGAGCACCCCAGCACTACCAGGTTATACCTCATACCATGCTTTTCGGCCCCAAAACTTGGACCTAACCACAAAAGGAGGAGGAGTATCAATGTTCATCAAAGATACCCACACCTCCAGGTTGGTGGCAAATCACGAAGCATCAGAGACTATCCATGTGCAACTAACAGTGGGTAAAACTACCTTCCAGTTTATAGCCTGCTACAGACCACCCTCCCAAACCCAGGAACCCCACTCGGCCTTCCTGAGAACACTGGAAAATATGAAGGTCTCTCTAAACACCATTATATTGGCGACTTCAACTACCCAAACATAGACTGAGAGCATTACTCTATCTCCAACACCCTAGCCCAAAGGTTCCTAGAATTTATAAACTCAAATGCTATGGAACAACTTGTTACCACTCCCACAAGAGGGGAAAACATACTGGACCTGATCATCACCAACATGGGGACTCTATGCTCCAGACCAGAAGTGTATACCTCACTGGTAAGATCAGACCATAAACTAATCTCACTGGATATTCACATCCCGACCCCACCCCCTGCCCAGAAAACCACAGTGAAAAACTTCTCTAAAGCAAATTTCACACTCCTCAAAACTGAGGGCTGGGCCTGTGGAAAATATTCTAAAACCAAGACCCAATCCTCCAAAGGCAGACGTCCTGTCTGGTGGACCCAAGCCATAAACAAACTATACAATAGAAGGAGGAAGCTACTAAATGATAGAGCAAAAAGGCATCACTGATCAGTATTAGTAAAAAACTACGGGCAATCATAAAATTGTCTAAGGCCAGCTTCGAGAGAAAAATTGCACAGGACACTAAGGATAATCACAAGGCTTTCTTTAGTAATGTTAGGAACCTGGGTGGTAATTCCCAGATATGCTCAGAATTAGTCCAAAATGACAAAAATTACACCGAACCCACAGACATTGCCAACATCCTAGCTGACAGGTTCAGCGACTCTTCCCCACAAAAATCCGAGCAGAGTGCAGCCCCTGACATCTCAGATGCTCAGGTAAGAGCTCCAAAGCAAAAAACACAGCATCAATGGGACCAGACAGTGTCCTGGGCTGCTTCCTACATGAACTCCAAGAAGAGCTAAACCCAAACATAAAACTACTGTTCAATCTCAGCCTTACTACAGGATATGTGCCCAAAGAGTGGCGTACAGCAACAGTGGTCGCTCTCCATAAAGGTGGTGCCTCAATGGATCCTGGAAACTATCGCCCCATAAGCCTGACTAGATTGGTCTGCAAAGCTATGGAAGGATCATCATGGAACTAATAAATAAAGATATTGGGAACCTACAGACACTGGATCCTACCCAGTTTGGCTTTGTTAAGGGCAGATCCTGCCTCTTAAACCTGGTTGATTTCTTTGAAACAGTCACCAAGGCCATTGACGAGGGGAAGGTGGTCCACACAGCCTACCTGGACCGCCTTCGATTGGCATTATAGATAAGCTCACCAGCTTAAATATAAACCCCTATGTCACTAGATGGATTGCAAACTGGCTCAAGGACAGAACCCACATGGTTAGAATTGCTGAGGCATGTCAGACTCGAAACCAGTTACATGGTGTCCCACAAGGCTCAGTCCTGGGACCTCTTGTTCGGTATATATTTCTCGGAGGTACAGGCCAACACGGAAGGACTGTGGCTGACCAAGTTCACAGATGACTGCAAACTGGGCATCATAATCGACTCTCCAGCCAACACAAGCATCCTCCAAAAGGGCCTCATAGAAACAGACAACTGGTGCCAGAGCCATGGCCTCAAGCTAAATGCCAAAAAGTGTATAGTCATCCCCTTTGGCAAAAACAAAGTGCCCACAAATTACCACATAGGTGGTAACCCATTAAGTACAGAAGAAGTAATTAGGGACCTGGGGACCCAAGCTGATAGCAATCTCTCATTTGACAACCATGTGGCCAAAGTGGTTAGAAAAACATTTTATATAGCCCACCTAATCATGAAGGGATTCACATCTAGATCAGGGGAGGTTTACTCATCCCTCATCAGGCCCATAATTGAGTACAATGCCCCTTTTGGGATGTACCTTACCAGACACCTGCAGCAACTGGAAAGACCCCTAAAGTACCTCACCAAGAGGATCAAAGGGCTCAAACAGATGCCATATGCTACCCGGTTAAAGAAACTCCACCTCTACTCAGTGGCATACCACCTGTTCAGAGGCGATCTGTGCCTGACGTATAAAGCCATGTCCAACCCGGAATTAATGGACATGCTGCACCTCAGAAAATCCAAATCCCATCGAGCTACGCGCTCAAGAGACTTGAACCTCAGCACTGAAATAAATAGGACATGCTGGAGGGACAGATTCATAACCCACAGGCTCCCTTCACTCTGGAATAAAATCCCTGTCCAGGTTAGGCAGAGTCCCTCATTGACTCTCTTCAAGAGGAATCTTGATGAGTGGATGGGAGATCATAGGTTTACCCCAGGTATCACTTCTGTGTCACTGTTAGACAGAGGCACAGTATACTAACCTCAAAAAAGGGCATAGCAAAATAAATTTAAAATGGCATTCTGGCTAGGCTTATAAATGCCCTAGGGCAGATAGCCTAGTATGAACCTATGAACCTATGAATCCAAGATATGAATACCCTGTCCTACACAAATCATCTTAAGGCCCCATCTCTGTACTCAGTCTCCTACAGGTTATTGAGAGGCGATCTGTGCCTGTCATATAAGGCATCCTCAGATTCAGCTCTGATGCATCTCTTGCAAAACAGCAAAACAAGCAGCATCAGAAACACTATATCTAAGTACCTGACCTTTGCCTGTGACATAAATAGAACATGCTAGAAAGACCAATATGTGTCTCAAAGGTTCCCTGTGCTATGGAATGTGCTCCTCATCTACATGAAGCAGAGTTCATCACTGACCCTATTCAAAAGTAATCTTGATCATTGGAAGAGAAATTGCAAATTTACAACCAGTTGGCCTCCACGTCTCTGATGGACAGAGTTCAACAATAAGTAAATGAATCTCCACCTTACACACACGCAGGTAGCCATTAGCTACCTCTTTACTAACATACTCCATCATACAGGTGCCCAAGAAACCTGGGGACAAAACTGGGTTGGGTTGCAAGGCTTGGCTTGTAAAGACCCTGGTAGTCATTAGCTTAGCAGAAACATATAGTCCTATGAATTGAAGAAAGTACTTGTTAGGGGCTAGTTTCATGGAGCTCCAGAGATGGGCTATTGTAACCACTGAATTGCAGGAAACCCTTAAATTAGGAGGCATTGTGGATACAGTTCATAAATCTGTATCACTTCTGCTTTCTGCCATGTTTCTAAAGAAACATACAAGTACTAAGAACAGTCATATGGAAGTTGGTATTAATGACAAAAGTAAAGCAAGATGCATTTCTTGATAAAAAAAAAAAATTTCATGTAAGCTCTTAAATTCAGGTCCATCATTGTTAGTCATGTAAAACCTTAGAGAATCTTCAGACAGTGATGTAGAGATGTTGTGTAACTAAGTTCCACAAACAGTCACAAAATAACGTATCCTACTTTGACCTCTAATTTTGATTGTTTTCAGATATCTAGTGGATCAGCCTAGTCCAATCAGCACACAAACCATTTGCACAAGCAGCCAACAACATTCAAAGCTGCAGTTGCCATATAGGACTAGATGTCTCTGTTGGGGCAACAAACTGGTGAAATAGACAGCTTCAAGGTTTGCCCCACAATAAGACAATGGAAAGTGTATCATTTCTGTCAATCAGACCCCCCCCCCCCACATAATGCAGCAGCTGCAACAGTCAGATTTGATGGTACCACAGAGTAAGTTCCTTGATGTACCACAGAAGGCACAGAGCTAGTTCATTCCATTCTAGCATATGTGGCACCTAAGGGGATTAAGAAATTCAAAGATAAAACAAACCCTAGAAAGAACAGCAAGACTGAGAACAGTGCTAAGGGGTATGCTTGAGACTAACCCATAAATGTTCTCATGTTGTTAACAGGATAACAAGTGGTGAAGTGTTTTACTTTGAGCCCTCATATAGAAGATGATTATGTAAGGGAGGGTAGGACCAAATCAAGCTCCTCAAAGAAGAGCAAGCCTGCCTGGTGGACAACTGCCATTAACGGGCTTTACAATAAGAGGAAGAAATTGCTGTGTAACAGGGAGCGAGCCCTAAACTGGAAACACTCCCTCCTCAGCTTAAACAAGCAAATAAGACTTTTTCTGAAGTCCTCCAAAGCAAACTACAAATCCAAATTAGCGTCCTCAACTAAGGACAACCATAAGTTATTCTTTAGTAAAATCTGTAACCTAAAGGGAAAGGTCCAGATTTGTGCCAAATTGGGAGTTAATGATACCACATATACTGACTGTGGACATAGCTAACCTGCTAGCTGACAGGTTCTGTGAAAACTTTACTCCCCTGTCCCTTCCACATGTACACCATGACATCCCTATCACCTGTCCTCTACCTTATATCTCTAAAGAGCAGGTCATAAACACCCTCTCTAAGGTCAAAAACACAGCATCTATGGGACCTGCAAACATCCCAGGCTACATCCTACATGGGCTCAAACAAGAATTAGCAACACCATTGGGTACTCTTTTCAATCATAGCCTAAGCACCGGCTTCATCCTAGCTGAATGGAAAAAGCTCACTGAGAACACTGTAAGGCTACGCCAAACTCCAGAAATCCACAAGCGTTGACAACACCAAGCACGAAAGGCAAACCCTTTATATGTAATCCACACAGTTTATTACAGGTCCGATTTTACAAGTTTAAAATAACAAATAAAAAGTTAAATGCTACAGAGCGTTTTTCGTCCAGATTGAGTATCCGGACTTCTTCAGACAAAACACTAGCACTACAGTCAGTTAATGTTTAAATACAAACAAGTAGCCACAGGTGTTTAGCGTTTATTACGCAAAATTCTAATTACACCTTTTTTAAAGGCAACAGCGTCTAAATATCCCTGTTTTTTATGTAGGTACTACAAGCTTTAAACAATCGTAAAACAAGTAGTTTTACTCAAGCTTGTTATTATGTTGCTAATTCACACTAAGGTACCCGCAAACTGTTGTAATCCTGTTTGTAAAGGAAGCTTCTGTACATACTATATAGTTATACTGTTTCTCCTAAACAGGCTTATATTAAAAAAAAAAAATATATATATATATATATATATATATATATATATATATATAATATGTTTTTTATATAGGTACTGCAAGCTTTACAATCATAGAACAAACAGTTTTACTCAAATCTATTACTTATTCACACTAAGGTACCCACAACTGTTATAATCCTGTTTATAAAGGAAGCTTCTATACATACTACATAGTTATACTGTTTCTCCTAAACAGGTTTATATTAAAAAATATGTATAAGTATGTGTGTAAATATAAAACAAATAATATATTTCTTCAGTGTTGTCTACATATAATCGACAAGGCACACAAACATATAAGTGAACATATAGTATATACTAAACATTAAATTGATTTCTCTTTAAAATAGTCAATAAATAGTAATAAATAGTGACTATTTTAATCATACCTGAGTATTATTAAATCTCAGTCGTTTATTATGTTTATTAAATATTAAATTACTGTGTAGTAATAAATAATTAAATACTGAATATCAAATTTTCACATTAAATTAATTAAAATTTTTTTTTTAAAAAAAATTTAAAAAGTTTTTAATATTTAACAATCATTCATTTATAAAACAGTTATTTATTTAAAAGTTGTAAATGTGTGTAAATGTATGACCTGACGAATACACAATATTAGGTTGTAACTGAGATAAGTAAAAAGTACATTCTCCAAAAAAAATAGTGAAAAAGTTTGTTAAGAAACTAATTATGCATTTATCTTAATAAACATTTCATTTTTAATACGCATGCGAGTGAGCATATTTCATTAAGTCCTGGTTCTCTGCATGCTCCTAATCGTAACTGCCAGCACAGTTCATTCCTTTCTAATTCCAATTTCAGGTAATTATCATTCAAAAAATTGTGTTCATGTATATTGTTTTTAATTTGATTAATTACCATAAATTTAAAACTATGACCTATATGTTGTGTACAGTGCCTCGCTAAGGCGTTTTCATTTTTATTCCTTGCAATTGCATAAATATGCTCATAAATCCTGTTTCCCGCCTCTTTCTAGATCTATCCAAAGCCTTTGATACTGTTTCTCATAGACTACTACTATCCAAACGTGCTTTTCTTAACCTATCCAACTCTACTATGTCATGGTTTCCAGCTACTTCTCAAATAAATTCCAGGCTGTGAGATGGCAATCCAATTTCTCTCCCTTTCTATCAGTACAAACTGGGGTGCCCCAAGGCTCTATCCTTGGTCCCCTACTTTTCAACATCTTTATT
>NC_056741.1:187596698-187619337 GCF_019279795.1 Protopterus annectens | reverse complement strand
CTGTTTTAAGCCTTGGGGGAATTTTTTTTTCCTTTTAGTGTCCTTTTTTTTTAAACAATTTGTTTAAATTTCCTTCTTTTAAAGGGTTTTTTTCCCCAAATTTTACCTTTTACTAGGCTATCCACCCTAGGGCATTTGTTAGCCTAGCCAGAGTGCGTGTGGCTTTGCCACCTTGCTATGTGAATATTATGGCCATTTATGATTTGCTTTGCTGTGCCTCTGTCTGGACATGACACAGTGAAGACCCCCAGTGTAACTCTACAATCATCCATCCACTTGGCAAGATTCCTGTTGAAGAGTGTCAGTGAGAGGCTCTGCCTAACATGGAGTGAGATTCTGGTCCAGGGTGTGGGGAGCCTCTGGATTATGTATCTGTCCCACCAGCACATCCTATTTCATTATTTGTTGATGTTGACATCTCTCTCTCTCACAGCTCTGAAGGATTTGAGTTTTCTGGGGTGGAGCATGTCCATTACTCCTGCGTTGGGCATGGCCTCCTACAACAGGCATGCAATGCCTCTGTGTTGGCAGTATGTGACTGCATTCAGCTGGGGTGTCTACAGCCAGGCAGCATAGGACATATATTTGAGACCCTTTATCCTGTTGGTGAGGTACCTTTGAGGTCTTTCTAACTGCTGCAGGTGTCAGGTAAGGTACATCCCATATGAGGCATTGTACTAGATTATGGGTGTGATTAGAGAAAAGTATAGGGGCACAATGACCTCTGTTGACGTAGATGTGAATCCTTTCCTGATACGGTGTCAAATGTAGACAGTCTTCCTAGCCACATTGGCAATGTGGGTGTCACATAACAAGTTACTGTCCACTTGTGTCCCTAGGTCCCTGGTTACTCCTTCCATACATAATGGTTTACCACCTATGTGGTAATTTGTGGTACCTTGTTTGGTATTTGGTGGGACATTCATACTGTCCAGTGTCTTCAGGACGGCTGGGTGGGGTTACTGTGTGTGAGAGTGCGGTCTGTAGCATGCTACAGACTGTACAGCAGTCTTGCCTACAGTTAGTTGCACATGGGTGGACTCCATGCCTTGTGCATTGTCAGTTACCTGGACGTATGGGTGTCTGTGCTGACTATGGATACTCACCCTCCTTTTATGTTTTGTTCCAGGTTTTGGGGCCATGACACATGATACGTGGTATAACCTGGTAGTGCTGGTGTGCTGTCAGGAGGCTTGCAGCAGGTTTCTGTCACTGCACAGACATCGATGTTCTCCATACTGGGGATGGCCTTGGGAGCATGCATATTGGGGTGTACACATCTGGCATTGGTCAGCATTTCCCTTATGTTTCTTCCCACTTATGTTTTCTAGGGTGGTGGGTCAGTTTATTCACCTACAAAAGGCTCTATGGAGGTGGCAAAGGCCTTATCCAATATTCAGACGCCCAGGGGTAACAGGTGCAGGCCATCCCATGAACAGCTGCGTGGCTTGTCAAGCATGACATCCCAAGCAGACAGACATTGGATCCCCTTGGAATGACACCAGTAAGTGTGCCACTTGCTATGACTGATCATTCCGTGTTTGTACTGTGGCATTATTCTTGGTAAGGGTAGGATGCTGCAAACGGTCAGTGTCATACCGGCCTGGACTACATAATCAGATAGCTCATCTATGTCTCTTTTCATGTAGTCTAGGGCGGTACATCTCAGGTCATTCACACCAGCATGGACTATGACTGCATCATATTTCTACTTGCTTTGGAGTGACCTGCATACTTCTGTTATGTGGCATATTGTGGCAGCCTACAGGCAGCTTACTGTACCCTTTCCCTTGTTCAGTCTGGTGTGCGGGACAGCAGTGTGTCTGACTATGGAGTCACCTATTACAACTGTATCAGGCATGTTGTTTCTCCTTCTGGCCTGTGACTGTTTGGCACACCAGCTTTGTGTACTATGTGTTGCATGTGCTATGTTTGGAGGTTGTTTGATTGGGTGTCTGCTTTAGAGGCCTCTGTTGGTGTGCTGTGTTTGTAACTTGTGCCTCCGGGAATGTTTTTCTGTGTTTATGTGTTTGGTTTGCAGTTGTGATAGGTCTATGTGGGACTGTGTTTGTGGTGTGTGTGGTTACCTTCTCCTCCTGACTTGTTTTGGGAGTACTGAGTTGAGGGAGCTCAGCCTCCAGTTTGGATAGATGGTTGCATCTCTCACATATATTTGTATTTCTTGGGTGGAGTTAGGGGTTGTCTTTGTACTTGGGGCAGGTGTAACATTGCCTCAGGATTCACAGATTCCACTTGTTGTGGCTGGCCTTAGTGGATTGTATGCGTGGACAGATTTTATTGCCATACTACTGATCAGTGATTACTTCATTGTTTATGTTTGCTCTATCATGTAGTAGCTTCCTCATTCTCTTGCATGGTTTGGTTATGGCTGGTGTCCACCATGCCAGATTTCTGCGTGTATGGCATTGTGTCTTGTTTTAATTTAGGACTGCATAATCCAAGCATTCCTGGCAGTGTTCATGGAATGGCTGTATTACAGGTTCTGAGGTGTGGCCCATATTTTGCACCTGCAGGACCTTTAATGGATTCCACATCAGTTTGGAGGAGTGCAAATATTGCTTAACACATGTTTTCCACTGTGGTTTTCTGGCCAGGGACTGTGGTCAGGATTTGTATGTCCAGTGTGATTACTCTATGGTCTGGTTTTACCAGTGAGCAATACACTTCTCATCTTGCCATCCAGTACCCATGTTGCTGATTATCACATCCAGTATGCTTACCCCTCTTGTGGGAGTGGTACGTTGTTCCTGGGCCTTTTGGTTTATGGATTCTATGAACTTTTGTCCTACACTGTTGGAGCTAGTATAATGCTCCCAGTCTATGTCTGGGTATTTTCAGTCACCCAATATAATGTGGTTTGGAGGACTTGATATATTCATGTATTCCAGCATAGGCTGGGTGCAGTTACTGGTGTTGGGACAGTAGTCTGTAGCAGGCTATAAACTGGGGAGCAGTTTTAGCCACTGTTACTTGAGCATGGCTAGTCCATGCTGCTTTCTGTTGTGGTACCAACATGGGGGTGTGGTTATCCTTGACAATTCTTGCTAGTCACCCTCCTTTTGTAGCTTGTTCCAAGTTTTGAGGCTGTACAGCACAGTATGAGGTGTAACCTGGTAGTGTTAGAGTGCTGTTGTGAGCCTTGGCTCAGTTTTCTGTTACAGCGCAGATATCAACATTCTCCATACTGGGTGAGTTTAGACTGCATGCATCTTGCTCTTTCAACTTATCCCTTATCTTATTCTTATCCCTTCTGATACCTATGGAGATAGGTTTGTGTTTTGAGCCTTACCTATTCAGGGCACACTGTGGGTGACAACAGCCTTTGCCAGTATCCATACAGCCTGTACTGATAGGTGCACGCCAGTCCTAGCAGGTGGTGCATCATGTCATGCTCAGCATGTCATCCCAGACTGGCACACATTGGATCCCCTTTGACTAACTGCGATACTTCAGTCAATTGTTGCACTTGATCATCTCATTGTCATGTTGTGGCATGATGCTTGGTGAGGGTAGGATGTTAGTCAGGGTCCTCAGGTGTGCATATAGTACATGGTGTTACATTACTTAACACATAGCATTCATGCCTCAGGTGGTGCTGCAGGGCTGTCTCTGTCGGATGAGCATATTACACTTCCCTGTACATGTTTGAGAGCAGGTTGTGTCATGTTAGGCATCCCTGTTACTATATGAGTGAGTCAGAGAGGGGTATCATTCCCAAGGTTCCTACTGAGCCAGTGTATGTGCTATGCGTTGCCCCTTTGCCAAGGCCAGGGCATACTGGGCTCGCCTCCTTCTGCCTACTGGGGCAGGCTCAAGTTGTTCCTCCTCCGAGTCACGCTCTGCCTGTGATGGCCTTGGCAATGGTGGGGGGCTGTTTGGCCTGGCCCTATGCTGGTCCTGCTGCAGCTGTTTTCGCAAGATCATATTATGTAGCATAGCACACACCATGACAATTTGGGTACATGTAGTTGGTGTGTACTGCAAGGCTCCACCAGATGTGTCCAGACACCGGAACCGTGACTTGAGCAGCCCAAACACACGCTCTATTACATTACGTGTTTGTGCGTGTGCCTCATTATGGCGTTCCTGTTCAGGTGTGTGTGCGTTTCTGATGGGTGTCATCAGCCACGGCTCCAGTGCATAACCTGAATCCCCCACTAGGTGTCCGTGTGGGATGTCCCCATTGGCAAATGTCTGGTACAGCTGCGTCAAATGCCAGATGTGGGAATCATGGTAGCTCCCAGGACAGCCAGCACACACATTCATTATTATGCCCTGGGCATCACACATGACCTGGCAGTTGATGGAGGGAAGCCCTTGCGGTTGATGTATGCCCTACCCGCTCACCGGCTGGTGCTTTGATGCGTATGTGCAGTCTATTGCACCCACTACCTCAGGGTATTCCGCTATTTGCTGGAAGAGACGATATTGCTGGCCAATACCTCACGGGCATTGGGAAAATATACATGATCACCGACATGTGCTGACATGGCATCCAGGAACTGGTGCAGTACCCTGGAGGCTGATGCCTGTGATATCCCCATCATATCACCAGTTGGTCTCTGGAGGGTACCTGTTGCTAGTATTCTTAGGCCAACACATACCTTGGTTTCCACTGGGATGGGTTCCCCTCTGTTGGTTCTGTGTGTGAGGCGTGGCCTGCACATCTCCACTATTTGCTGCAGGAGGTCTCTGTCCACTCTATAGCTCTACTATCTCCAGCTCATGTAACCCATGGTAGGTGACCCTGGGCCTGTACACTCTTCTCCGTCTCCTCACTGTGGGTTGTCTGGCACCATCTGCATTGTCACCACCCTCAGCAAGTCGTCTATGTCTCATTATGACAGCTATGGCAGCCCCTAACATTTCTGCTCTGAGTTCAGCTTTTTCAGTTTTCACTTCTGATAACTTAACTCCTGTCTTGCAGTGTCTCTTGAGAGAAACATTCTGCACTGCTGTTTGCAGAGTTTTAAGTGCTGGGCTGGGATAGTATTCTGCCTGTGTAATTGCCTGCATCTAATTGTTTTCACCTGCTAGCTCCAGCAGTATTCCCTGCTAACTTCCTACTAAATCTGTTGCTTCCTTTTTCCTTTCTGTTTCCTCAAAGAGGAGCCGTGTGCAAACCAGCAGAAACACTCTCACGGTGGCTTACACGCGTGCACACATACTTACACAGTTCAGAATCTGCTTATTTGGTTTAAAACGCATGCACGCCTGCGCAAACGGTGTTAAACATCTCCCAACATGCTCCCACATGCTCAGTCTGCCTTACATGCTCGCACACTGCCTTACACGCGCACACACTGCCTTACTCGCACTTCGTGGCGCGCACACGTGCGCATACACATCCAGCAAGAAACTTTGGTGTAGGCAACAGTGTACACCTTCCATTTCTTGACTTTCTCATGCTTACTTAGTGGCACACCTCTTTCCATGATATCTGTCTGACATCTGTCATGTAACTCTAACCTCCAATGAACTGCATTTCTTTCTACCATTCCCCCCTGTGATGTCACCTATCTCCTACTCTGTTCCTCCCCCTTATGTAACTCTTACACTACTCAGAATGTGCTCATTTGCTATGTGACCGTGGAATTCAGTATCCTTACACTCATTTGCTTCAGATTGCCTACTAATGCTTAGTTACATGTCTTAGACTCAGCTTCCCCCCTTAGCAACCACTACACGGTGGCCATGTTGGTTTTGGTCTGTTGGTCCCTGCATTGACATTCCATGTATTGCATAAAACCCACATTTGTGGGTTTAAAACCTTCGTTTTTATGTTCTATGCAGTGCAGCCCGTTTAGCTGGGCTGCGCTGGTTTAAACATCGGCAATGCCAAAAAAATATATATTTTTAATATATTTGCATCAGGTTACCTTGCCAATGGCCACATATTTGGCCATTGGCATGCTGCCTGACACATATGCACCCTTTATTTGGAGCTGACATGGCTCCATTGCGTTTTTTTGCAGAAACGTACTCAGTTGTCAACTGAGTACATTTCTGCAGCTAAAACGGCTCTTACACGGGCTGTTCTGGGCTTCCTGGATCGCTAATCATCCTCATTTGCATGCTATTGACTTCCAAGTGAGGTGATTAGCTATGCACCCACTCTGTAAGAGCCATTTTAGCTTGTCTCTTACACGGACTTTGGGCTGTTCCTGGATCGCGAAGGCTGCATGGAGTCTTACACTACTCTTAGACTCCGTGCAAGCCGTCGTGAATCCGGCCCTTTATCTGTGATGTACATAACAGACATTAACAATTGTTACAATAAGAAGTTCCTGCTGTATAATAAGTAGTAGGCTTATGAGAATCTGAGCTTGCTATAATCAAGGCAGTTAGTGGGGTGGAAAGAAAGGTAGTGGTTGGATGGGTTGGGTGATATTAGAGTGGGAGTTGCAAGGGCATAGCCAACATATTTTTAGATGCGCTTTTAGTAAAGTTTTGAAGTGGGTGCATGATGGTACAGAGGTAATTGTGGGTGGGAGGAAGTTCCATAATTTGGCTATGGCGCAAGAGAATTTATTGGCTTTAGTGATCTGCAAGTGATTTTTGTTGCTGGATCTTAGTGGTCTGGTGGTGCGATAGGGTTGGAGTAGATTCTGGAGGGATGGAACATTTAGTGGATGGTTTACTAGTTTGTGGGCGAATGAGAGTTGATACCATTGAAGGAGGTGAGGGAGTTCAAGCCAGCCCAGTTTAGCAAGTGAGAGACAGTGGTGACTATGATAGGATGCCCCTGTGGCGAATTTGACGATTTTGTTGTAGCAGGTCTCTAGCTTGTTTAGATCGCATTGCCTTAGGTTGGTATATATTGGAGAGGCATAAAGTACGGTGGAGATAAGGTGGGAATTTGCTACTGAAATCTTTGTTGCTTTGGTGAGAAGTTGCTTATTTCTGCATAGCGCTCCTAGTTTTTTGTGTTAGACCCTCTTGTAGAATATTGATGTCATGGGGGTAATCTGTTATAGCTCCCAATTTACAGTTATCTGCAAACTTGGAGAGCCAGAGGCCTTTGACATTAGCCTTGACTTCTGAGAAGTATATGCCAATTAGGAGCAGACTCAACATGGAGCCCTGGGGTACTCCACTGGTAACTGGTCTCCTGGTGGAGGTGGTCTTACTGATCCTGACATTTTGGGTCCTATCTGTGAGTCAGCCAGCAATCCAGTGAGTTATATATGGATTTATGTCTAGTTCTGAGAATTTGTAAACAATACCTGAGTGGGGCATTGTATCAAACACCTTGGTCAGGACAAGGTAGGCAGCATACATAATTTTTTTGATAGGCCTGTTATTACTGGTGTCAGTTGAATGTCAAACCTTATGAAGCGGGACAACAACTGCAGCCTTCCATTTAAATGGCATGCAACCTGTTAGGAGTCAGTCATGGATATTGTTGGGACCCATTTAAGCAGTTTTTTTGGCCTTAGCTGGTGCCAGCAGGACCTGCTCCCTGTTGATAGTTGGGGGATATGCTAGAACATATTTCAAAGGGGACAGTGGTGTGCATGTGAAGTTTGAGCTAAAATTATCAGCCAGTAGATTCACTATGTCATCTTGGTCAGTGAAGTTTCTCCTATTTACCACCAGTTCTGCACACTGCTGAGTGTTACCTTTAAAGTCTCTGATATAGCCAAAGAAGGCCTTGTGATCCTTAGCCTAGAAGGCTATCCTGACCTTGTAATTGCCCTTGTTGCTGTTTATTAGACATCTCAGTTTCTTATTTAGTTCAGTCAGAGAGCTCTTCTCTATATGAGAATTGTTCTTTCTGATTTTGGCCATGAATGTTGTTATATACCCTGCTAAATTAAGGATTCCAACAGTGTAGTTTAAATTTTAGTGTTAGATATGAGCTTACTTCTGGTAAGTACAGCAGCCTAAATGCAGCCATTTTCATGTTTGTACAGAGCTTCTTTAAATAATTCTGCATATGTAACAGTGTTCTCAGGGTTTATGGGAGCCATGCATTTTGACAAGCTGTCACTTAATAGGATGTAGTTTGCTTTGAAATAGGTCCTGTTATATATTTAGTTGGGGTTTCTGGGTTTATTTTTATTTTGAAGAAGGCAGATTTATAGTCTGACCTAACAATGTAGACATGACATGGGAGGGAAGGGTGTGTGTAAGACTCTCTCATGTTGCTGAGTACCTAGGTCTAATATGTTTGGTCCTCTGACTGGAGTGCACACTGTCTGATCCAGGATGTTTGTGTTGATAAAGTCCAGAAAACATTTTGTGCATATGAATTAGAGGAACTGTACATTTCCCAATTTATAGAAGGTAGTTAAAGTTTCCCACAAATAGAGTATTTGGTTAGATGGTTAACCCTTCCAGTAGGTTTAGGGAACATTTGTGAGCTTTTGGGTTCATAGAGGGAGACCTGTAGCTGGACAGGTCATGATAAGGAGTCTTGTCTACAGAGACTTGGACATGGATGAACTCCATGTCATCATACTTTTTAACCAGCCTAGACTTGTATTTGTTGCTAATGTAGATAAAGACACCTCCACCTTTAGCCCTTGTCTGTGCTGCTGTTGGCCTTCCACTGATGAAATACTTTAAATGAAGTCCTGGTAACACCATGGATATCAACGTGCTTCAGAGTGATAACAGCTTGTAGGGTGTGGAGTTTCTTGTTTAGGCTCTTAGAGATGAACAGTCTTGAGGTTGTTTGAGTATTTTTTTCTGTGCTGGTTGTTTAGTCATTTTGACATTGCATAGAAAAGGCTCTTAAGGAGGTGTATAAAAATTTTTAGCCAATATCCGAAAGCCAGGGGGAGGGATGCAGGCCATCCTTGGAAAAGCAAAGTGGTCTATTAAAGATGTCCTCTTGGTGCACATGGAGTGATACCAGAAGCTAAGCCAATTATTTAAATCAATCATTTTCAGTTCATATCTTGGGATCATTCTCGGTTAAGATGGAATGCTACTCAGTGAAAGGCACAAAACTGTCTGTGATGCCTATTCAGAGAGATTCATTATGTCAGTTTTCATATAGTCCAGTTAGGTATACCTCAAGTTATTTGCACCCACATGGACTATGATAGAATCCTACTGGTTCCTGTGCTGCTGTAACTACAGTACATGCTTGATATTGTGGATCATTGCTCCAGGTAGGCAACTAACAGTTATCTTCTCCTTGTCCAGCATGGTGGGAGGAGCATCTGTGTGGCATACAATAGAATCTCCTATGACAAGAGTACTAGGTAAAGTGTTGATTTTCTCCTTGTCCAGCATGGTGGGAGGAGCATCTGTGTGGCATACAATAGAATCTTCTATGACAAGAGTACTAGGTAAAGTGTTGATTTTTTTATCCTTGTCCAGCCTGATGAGAGGAAAATCTGTGTACCATACAATAGAATCTGCTATGACAAGAGTACTAGATAAAGTGTTTGCCTGCCTTATGGACTTTGTTCTTGGGGGATCATTGGATCTAGGCTTATGTATGGTGTTAGGTGTTGCTTTGGGTGTGTGTAAGTGATTGCTGAGGATAGATGCTGCCATTTCATGGCTTAGGAGGTCTTTGAAGTTTGGGGAGGTTTCTTTTAAGTGTCTCAACATAAGAATGTCTATATGTGTTGAGCAGTATGTGTAAAGAATGTAGTATGTGAGTGTTCTTAACAACCTTGTTGTAAGTGAGATGTTTGCTTCCAAGGAAGTTATGTATCTACATCTCTCATATACAGTGTTAAGGATTAAAAGGTTTCTGTGTACAAGAGACAACTGCTACGTTGTCTTAGGATGCCTATATCTACCAAGCTGTCCACACAGACAATAGTACATTGCAAATCCATGTTGTCAGGACCTCTATTAGGGTTGGGTTATTGTGTTTAGGGACTTAGTTTAACAGGGGTCATCTGAGTGGTGTCCAGGGTTGCCAAACATTTCTATTTGAGCAGGACTGTCCCAGAATCCCAAGTCCCACACTGCCAGTTAGAATCCTGGTGAAACAGCCTCCGCTTTGTTTTTTTATTAGCCTGTATGCCGGTATACAAGCCAATCAAAAAATTGCAAAATGGAGCTATTTCTGTTTAATATGGAACAGAAGAGGGTCTACTGTCTGATTTTTTGATTGGCTCATATACCAGCAAACACAGAGCTACTTGTGTTTAATGTGGAACTGCAAGGTGTTCAGCATTAAAGACCTTTTTTTTCTGGTCTTCACTTACCATGAATTACTTTTTTTTTGTCCCTACTTGTCCCATAAGAAATCTGGCACCCCTGGTGATGTCTAGGGTGAAGGCTGGATGTTAGATACTACTATGATCTGATATTAGTGCTGTTTGATGCTCTAACTAGCTGTCTGTGCAAAGCTCTTCTGATTCATGGGTTGAAGCCCTAATTATTACTACTACTACTACTACACAGGGTACTGCTAACTGCTGTTGTGAGGTTAACAGTTCTGTGCAAACCCATCTAATTTATAGCATACAGAAAAAAAGCTGAAAACTAACTTCCATGCTCTCTGTCCAATAAACAACTACAATGTGAGGTCTCTGTAGTGCCTCCCAACTCAGAGATACCAGGTAAACATCTTCTGACACAAGATGAAAGATGCTGAAACATCTTAAAATAAAAGCACAGCAAACATAGCTCTCAAATGAGGTTTAAAACCAAACAACTTAAGTTCCCTGAAAGGTCCTCTGGCTGATGAAACAATCACAATATAAACCTCCCTATGTGTTTCACAACTTGGACTGACCAAGCTGCTTTACTGTTGCCAAAAGAATTCCAGGCCCAGAATTCTTAAATTAAAATAGCCAAAATTGAAAAGGTATCAGAATCAAATCAAATAATTGTCACCTTAAGCCTTTCTGTGTGCTTCCCAACTTTGACTGACCAGGTTACTTTAATATTGCCAAAAAGATTCCAGGCCCAATCTTCTTAACGTAAAAACACACTTTACTTAGCCAAAAGTGAAAAGGTATGAGAAACAAATCAGATAACTAGCTACAACAAGTAATTGTCACTTAAAGCTTCCCCATGTGTTTTCCAACTCAGGCAGCTGAGTCTACCCTTCTACTCCCACTAGACAGGGGCGGCTCATGCTATCGGACTGCCGGTCTGCAGCCCTCCCACCTAGAAAAAACAAAGAAAAAAAATCTGTGAAACAAAATATCATGAGTCCCGAATCATCTGCACATGCACAGAACTCAGACTGCCTTTATCAGCAGTCTGGATGCAAAGAAAGAGGTACCCAGCAACCTGTGCTGTGGGATACCCAGGAATCTGTGTGGTTGATGACCACACAGAACAGAGGAGCTCTGGACTGCTTCCCTTGCAGACAGGGCCAATGAGGGGTGAGCTGAGAGCTCTCGTGGGGATTTCGCTGGATGGGCTTTGTGCACATGGATTATGTGGCACTTTGGACATGTTCTGTTCATGAAACAGGTAGGTGAAAACTGGTGTGTGTGTAATGCCCCAGTTTCTATATACTGGTGGCTAGAGAGAACAAATGGTGGGTAGAGATACTCAAGCTTGAACCCTGTACCTTGGATGCAGGTGGCAAGCACCTGAATTCCCTGTCCACCACCATTTCTAAAAAAATATGCAGATTTTTGCCTCATATTTGTTCTGTTCCTCATAAAATCTGTGGTTTCTGTATCTACATTTTTCCTTGGCTTGCAAAGTCTATAGTGCAGTGGTGCACTGGTAGCATTGCTGTCTGACAGCTACAGGTTCTCTGGTTTGATTCTTGGCTGGGGTGCCATCTGTATGTCTTCCCATCTTACCAAGATGCGTCTGGAGTTTCTCTCTGCTGAAAATTGTCTTCTGTTCCAAGTCAGACTAGTTTCCTGGTTAAATGTTCAAAAATAACAGGCATCTGAATTTCAGACTTCATATTCTTCAGAAAGTACATGGTAACACAAAACTGTTTATTCTAGCAGATGTCTAAGTTTATAACATGGATATTTGAAATTTGTCCCTATTTTTGGGACTGTATTCCCCCATTATTGGCTTTGTCCAGGTATTATGTGCTAAGGTTGAGAGCTATCTATGGTGAGAACTGAATTCATTGAATGTTTGAGGGCTGTATTCCCCCCCATTACTGGCTTTGTCCACATGTTTTTTGCTAAGAGGTTGAGAGCTATGGTGAGAACTGAATTCACTGAATATGTTTGAGGGCTGTATTCCCCCATTATTGGGTTTGTTTAGGTGTTTTTTGCCAAGAGGTTGACAGCTGTGGTGAGAACTGAATTCACTAAATGGTAGCCATTTAAGTTTGTCTTCCTCTCTTTCACAAAACAGCTGATTTGGCATAGTGATATGTTTCTCTGACTGTTTTGCACAGGGTCCCCTGGGTTAAAGACGTGGCAGTGAAATGTATGGTGGTAACACAGCATTTTATTCTAGCAACTTTCCAACATTGTACAAGCAATGTTTAAAATGTGTCCCTGGTTTTTGGGCTTTTGTCCCCCTCCAATAAATTTCGGATTTTTCAAGATTTCTTGTGCTGCAAAGTTCAGAGATACAACTGTGTGTTGAGTAGATTTTACAAGGAGCTGAGAGCTGCAGGGGAACAAAACTTTAGTGTTGCTTATTCAGAGTCTGCTTGTCTTGTTAATAGTACAACAGGTAGTGTACTTGCTTTTGATGCAGAAGGTTGTGGGTTCTACTCCCACAGTAGATAAATGCATTGCTGATACTGGACTGTGTTGTAAAGTGGGTGGATGCTGCAGTCCTTTTTGGCAAAGATACCTAGAGTAGTAACTATGAACCTGTTATCAGTTTGCCATACAGTCCCTATTGCGATATTACTAGCTTATCATTTTTTTTTAATGCATGCAACATAGGCAATTTATTCCTCAAGGGCAACAGGCACTTTATTTGTAGATGAATAAACAACAACATATAAAGTTGTTTGCTAGCAGCAACTTCTTCATTGTTACAGATTTCTTTAATGTGGAAATATTTAGATGACTTTTACACTTCAGAGATTGTGCATATTTACTGATACTGGTGGAGTGTAGAAGGTTGAGTAGACTTTTATGATGGAAATGTTCTGAATTGGGTAATTTTGTCATTGGTGCATGCATTTTGTTTCATTGTTTGCTAATGTTCAAAACAATAAATTTAAAATGCCCTCTAACAACTGTACTGTATTGTACAAGGAATACAATTTAATAGAATCGGGAAGGTGTATCAAAGAGCATGTGTATGTTTCGTGTCCAAGGGGCCTATGATTTGAAAACAGCCCAAAAGGGGCCTATGATTTGAAAACAGCCCAAAGTTAATCTTTATCTGCCACTGGCAAAATTTATTTTCTTTGAATGTGGGTTTCAATGCTGTTTCAATGCATGTGAGTTTCAAGGGCAGAGAAGTTTTAATGCTAAGTCTGTCTTCATTGTGAGACTGCATTGCTTTGTTTAGCAGATATCTATTGGGGTTTGTGCTGTAAAAATGCAAAATAAAACTTTGAAATGAAATCCAAATCATCACAGAAGTAAAGCAGTATGCACATTACAGTGTTTATGGTAAATGGGGCAAAATAACCAAGAAATGGGACACTGGAATGGTTGCAGGGGGGAGGCTCCAATTGACCATGATTTTGAGAGGGGAAGGGCAGCAAACTCAGACAGCCCTGGTTGAACTATACCTCTCAGCTGTCCATATGTTTGCAGAATGAATAGATATTTGCTTCTTATTTTTGGTTTGTTCCTCATAAAATGTGTGGTTTTCTGGCAAATCATTTAGGAATGAAGTCACTAAACGACAGACATTGAGTTTTACGTCATAACGTTCAGAAAAAATGCATGCTAAAGCAAGACCTGTCATTCTATCAACTGTCTTAAGTTTATACAAAAGCAATTTTTAGTAGTGTTTGTATGTTCCCCCAATATATTTGGCCTTGTCCAGATTTCCTGCATTTACAGGTTGAGAGGTACGTGCAAATAAAATTGCTTTATAGAATTAGGCATATCCAAACCTCTCAACTGTCCCCGATTTTGGCTCAAAATATTGCTCTTCCCCTAATAATCCCTCTGCAAAATGGCAATTTTGGAAGAAAACATGGAGGGTTTACAATTAATAAATAACTGTAATAATCAGTTATAGATTACTTTTATTTCAGAAATGCATGTAGATTCTTTTATTTTGTCAGCTGCTCAAGTTAGCAGTACTAATATTAAAAGTGTCCCTTCTTTGACAGGTTCCCAGCTGTATTGTGTGGCTATTTTATATTTTTGCATCACATTTTTGGTCCATTTTTCATAAAATTGTGTTTTTTGGCAAATTAGTGGCAAATCATTAAAGACTGAAGTTAGAAAATAATGAAAGACATTTGAGTTTCAGATTTCGTACCTTTCAGAAAATTCATACTAATGCAAGACCTACTATTCTATTATCTTTGTAAGTTTATAAGAGCAATATTTAAAAATTGTCCTTATTTTTGGGCCTTTGTCCCACTTCTATGTATGGCTTTGTCCAGATTTCTTGCTCTGAGGTTGAGAGGTATGACAAATGTGTCAGGGCCATCGCAGTCAGCCAGAGACATTTCAAATTGTGACAAACTTGTTGCACCCCACTCCACCATGTAGTGACTCTGGATGTGTCCAAGCCAGGCAAGGAGCAGTTATGCAGTGTAAATGTGCAGAGTATCCCCCCATCCAAGGTAGACACAAGTACGACAGTGGCTTTTCATCTGTCCTTGATTTTGCAGAATGTTCTGGTTTCTGTCATTTTTATACTGTTGATATATGCTTATTATTATTCAGAAAGTGCCTTTTGCTCTGTGTTTAAGTAGCAGTGCTTTAATGACCATCAGGTAAGCTTGTCTGATATTGTAAGATGCAAGTAAGTTTTAATAAGCAGTATTGCCAACATTGAACACATTTCTGTTGTTGCCATGCAGAGAATACTTACATAACTAGATACTGTATAAGCCTTGGGTATTGAAATGCATATGACAGTATTTGTAATAAAGGCCAGGATTAGATTATGTTAAGCTCATTACAGGCTTTACCTGCAAACTAAACAGAATGCCAATCTATCATGCGTGGTCCATATCCTGTGCAGTAATCCTTTAAGCAATATATGTTGAGCTTGTTTCTTGTTTGCTTTTCATTTTTTACTTTGATCATGTTTTCCCCATGAAACAAGTAGATAGTTGTCAGGCAGCAGGTCTTTTTTGGATAAGAAACATTTTTACAAGTGAGGGTATCACAGAGATTGCTACTTTCAGCATGTTACTTGGTACTTTAATAAAGCTGAATATAAATTATAATTAGAACTGGAGTGCAAGGAGAAGTGATTTGAGTTTAGTGCTGCTTGTTTTTCTTATACTTGATTTTGACAGGCATTCCAGTAATGTATTTAAAAAGTAATTTATTTTTTCATGCCTCACATCCTTTTTGTTTCCATCTAGATATTAAGTAAGCTGTCATGCAGCCAATGGATTGAAATATATATTTTTTTCTTCTACACTTCATTTTGTCTTGATTGGACTCCCATAATGATGGTTTGGCATCCAGGGCAGCGTATTTAATTAAAGTTTTTGTAGTTTTGAGCATAGCTCCTCCCCTTTCTAGTTGGTCACACCCATTCCCATTGACCCCACCCATTCAGCTGTCTCCTGCAGCCCCCCTTTGATTTGAAGTCACCAGCTGCCACTGCCACTAGAACTGCAGTTCCAGTCTTCTTAATGTAAAAACACACTTTAGTTAGCTACAACTGAAAAGGCACTAGAAACAAGTCTAACAACTAGCTACAAGTAATTATAAGGTGATTCAAAGGCAGACAAGCCAGCAAGGAGGAACACATACACTTTAAGGCAATTTCAAAATACACTAACAGTCTAAGGGCAAGGCCATGCCAGTTTCTTCTGTCAGTAACCAGTAAGATGAGCAGAGGAGATAAGACTAGGAGGAGCTTCTACAGCCAGTTATACAGAAGCTGAGACTGGGAGGAGATTCTTAAGCTTATATATATATATATATATATATATATATATATATATATATATAAAGGGTAGGCAACTGAAAAGCCTACAATATAAAGGCACAACATAATTATGGAGGGTGGATAGGGAACAAATTCAGAAACAACACAAAAGCCCAGCACAGAAACCAAAAAGCACTGCAGACTACAAAAATGCCTTAAATTAATACCTTTAACGTCAGTAAAAGAGCCAACACAACACACAAAATTGATTTAAATGATATGATAACTGCAATATTATAAATGTAGTTTAAATGTACTTTTCTGGATGCAAAATGTAGTCCAAAAGCTTTCTTTTCAAGCTTCCAGGCTTCTAGCAGTCCAAATACTAAGATTACAGCTTGTGCAATGTAAAACTCTGGGGTGGGAAGGGGCAGGCTTAATTTCAACAGGCTCTAGTTACAACTCATACAAATGGCCAAGCAGGCTTTTTGTTTTAAGTCTGATAAGTAAGTACAACATGGAATTAGATAATCAATGTTAATAATTCACCTAAGAGCTAAGAAAATTAACATTGGATATTGTTTGAAAGTGGGTAAAGCACAAAATTAGATGAGCAATACTTATAATCCACTTAAGAGCTCAGTGAAATAAGAATGGATATTGTAAAACCCAAATCAATTTACAGCTGTATCTTCAGATTCAGAAGAGAGCTGGTAAAATGCAATAGCATGAGGGCCCAGCCAGAACACGTAGGCCTAATGCAGAAACCAAAATCCACAGCAGGCTATACAAATGCCTTATATTTAACAGCTTTAACTTCAGATAAGGGCAAGCACAACACACAAAACTGATTTAAATGGCAAGATAGGTGCAATATTTTAATGTGGTTTTAATGTATTTTCCAGGATGCAAAATGTAGTCCAAATGCCTTGTTTTCAAGATTCCAGGCTTCCAGAAACTCCAAGTTTATGATTGCAGAATGCTTGTGTAATGCAAGCTCTAGTTACAACTAGCTACAACAAACAAATTCATAATAACACATTGCTCCAGCACAGACACTGAAAAGCACTGCAGACTATCAAAATAACTTGAATTATTAAAATTTAACTTTAGACAAAGAGCAAACACAACACACAAAACTGATTCAAATGGTAAGATAAGTGCAATATTATGAATGTAATTTAAGTGTACATTCACGGATACAAAATGTAGTCCAAATGCTTTGCATTCAAAGCTTGCTCCCATTGAATTCCACCGTGCTATTTTCCATTGTCACCTTAATTGTGTTAAGTGCGTAAAAAGCTCTATGTGATTTACTCAAACTATTTTGATGCTGTTACTGTATAACATTCTGTACTGACGTTATTTTTTTGTATAACTTTTTGTACTGATGTTATATATTTTGACTTCCCTGCATTAGATTACTTTTTATAGTTTTGGTGATATTCCCTGCTCTGGAATCACTTTTGTAGCTTTTTAAGGGATATGATCACCTTGCCTGATATTTGTCTATACCAAGCTTACTACAATGCAAATATCTCTCGTCTTTAGTTGAATTTAGAGTCTCCAATATTTACTAAGCTGTTAAATACTTGATACTGTAACAAAAGCAGAGCAACTGTCTGTCATATTGAAAGTCTTACTGCCTACAAAATATTATTTTCTACTCTTACTTTTTGCTGCTCTCCTTCTTCTATCTGCCACTACTCTTCACTATCTATCTTCCTCTCTCCTCGTCACTAATGACTCAATCCATACCTGTTTTTTTAACCTATTCTCCAACTAATGCACTCTGCTATGCAATTCTGCCCTTCACATTTCTACTCCTCTCCCTTTGTCCCTTCCTTTCTCTCTTTTCAACACCTGCAATTTAAACTAATTTTGGTATTGTCTCTCTTCCTCCTACAGTACTTTAGCCCTGGGTCCTCCCTCCCTGCATTTAAGTACAAAGGAATACCTCTGACTAATTCCTGAAGACACCTTGAATCCCAACTGCATACCTGGCACATTGGAAACTTCCATTAAAGGAGACCACCTTACAGGATTTGAGCTAACGTATTTGCTTAAAATAAAGAAATTAATTACTGTATACTTGCTGTGATATTTGTTTAGTCAGGAGTCTGATCTCCTTGTGTGTGCTACAGCAGCCCTCCGCAGACCAGTCTACCCCTTCCCCCTTCTAATTTCTCCCCTACCTTGAATTTACTCCTAACTCTCCCTAACCCGGAACTTACTTAAACCTACTACGGGTTTGGTCTTTCCCTGCTACTTATTATGTTTTCCACCACTAGGTGGCAGACTCTGCCCATACAACCCCCAGTTTCTCAGTTGATTCCCAGCTGGTTTTTAGTTTTTCCACTAATAAGCTGACTGAGATCTAACATCATTAAACTGTAAAAATATTTTTCAACTTGCACAATCCCTCTTGAAAAGCTAACCTACTCTACCTTGCCTGACACTTGTAGTACAAATATTTCTGCTTTTGCTAATAAACTACACTCAGCTGATACTTTTTTTCTGCTGCATTCACAGGATTTGGCTCTTCCCTCTCCGTTCGCCCTGCGGGCTCACTCCACTCCCCTACCCTACCCCCAAATCTCACACACCCCCAGTGCTCTTACTTATATTCTCGCCTTACCACACCCCCTTAGCTTAATCAGCCAATCCTCTTCCTCTCCTCATTGTCCCTCCCTCACATAACCCTCCCACATACACTCCTACAGTTGCACCCCTCACTCATACTTATACTTTCCCCCTCTCTTCTCTAATTCCAATACAACTCCCAACTTAATTACACACTCCCTTACTTCCCATACTACCTCTATTATTTTACAACACATTAGCCCCAGTCATAACAATCAGTTTCCATTATAATCCCTTCTTCTTTCTCTCATTCTCCTCTTTGACATGTTCTCCTTACAACATCAAATCCTCCATACCCCCTACCTCCTACTTCTGCTACTAATTCCCTTATACCAAGCCACTTCTTATACCTCCCTTGCCTGTCCAATTCTACCAACGAAAACAACCTCTAAACTTACTCCCCTGTACCCTCACTCTTTCTTTCATTTCCACTTTATCTCCCCTTCCCTCATTCAATCCAACCCTCTGCACCTTTTCCATCCTACAATCTTCTCCACCAAAGCCAAAACAGTGTCACCAACTCCAATCTATAATCTTCCCAAACCTACTCCTTACAAGCCAAAATGGCTAAAGGATGTCTCCTTTAACAAACTATTCCTAGCAGGTGACATCCACCCCAACCCTGGTCCCTTAACCTGTAACAACAACACCAACCCCTTAACTATTTCCACCTCTGATAATACCCTCAAAATCTTCACAATAAACGCTCAGAGTCTTACCAATAAATCTCACCAATTCCACACCTGGTTAAGCCATAACCAACCTGACATCCTAGCCATCTCTGAAACCTGGCTCAAACCCTCCATATCTGATTCAGAAATTCTGCCCCCTGGATTTCATATTCTCAGAAATGACCATGTAAGTAAAAAAGGTGGTGGCACTGCCTTAGTCTATTCTAATCTGCTCACCCTAGTACCCCTCCAAATTCCTATCCCCCAATTCAAGAACACTGAACTAACCGCTGGACTACTAAAACTAAGCAAACACAAAAACATTTGCTTCATTGCCCTTTACATCCCTCCTGGTAATAATATATCAATACTTAAAGAAATTCTCCTATGGGCTTCCACAAAACCTACCTTTGAGACTTACATCTTAGGAGATGTAAATATTGATTGGAACAAATTCAACATACCCTCTCCTTCCCTATCTATCAACCTCTACAATTTCACTCAGACTATCCTCTCTATCACCCGACTTAACAAAATGAATTCCCCTGGATCCACCTTAGACTGGATCCTAGTCTCTAACCCTAATAAAATAACCAAATCTGGCACAATTCCTTATACCATTAGTGACCATCTACCAGCCTTCATTCATCGCTCCACTAGCTCTTCTCCACACCAACATCAATATATCCTTACTCGAAACCTTTGCAACTTCAACCCTACTACTTTCTCAAATATATTCAAACAAATGAACTGGCATTTTCTCAACACCCTTCCCCTTGATAAAGCTATAGACCACTTCAACTCTGTCTTTCTTGAAACTTTAAATTCCATAGCCACCCTTAGAAATAAAAGAATCAAAACTAATACAGTTCCCTGGCTCTCCAAAGAGACCAATCAAATAATGCACCAAAGGGACAAACTGTGGAAACTTCACCAAAAAAACAATTTACCCAATACCTTGCTTCAATATAAACAGCTCCGTAACCTCTCAAAAAAGCTAATCAACAAGCTAAAAAAAAACTACTACACTAAGCTCCAGTCTAATAACTATAATAATCCAAAACAATTCTGGAAGACAATAAACTCACCTCTCCATCCAGGCTCAAAAACTAATCCATATCCCAACCCAAGTAAAACTGACCATCAACTAGGTTCTGAATTCAATTCCTTTTTCATCGAAACCAATACTTCCCTCACAAAATCTTTTCCCAACAATAACCCAGCTGCCTTTCACCCTCCCCCCTCCAACCTTCCAAATAACCTTCCTCCTCTATTTGAGCTTAAATCCATCTCCACAACTCTCATAAAAAAACTCCTATCCAAACTTAAGTCCTGCTCTAACGCACCCAACATTCCCTCATCCTACCTAAAACATGCCGCAGATGGAACTGCTCTCCCAATCAGTATCATAGGTTCATAGGTTCATAGGTAGGTACTAGGCTATTGGCCCTAGGGCCTATATAGCCTAGCCAAAGATACCCTGGCTTTCACCACCCAAGAAAATTATTTTCCTGTGCAACTTTCGAGCAGAGCCACAGATGTGATCCCTGGGGTGAATTTCCTATCTCCCATCCAATCATCAAGATTTTTCTTAAAGAGTGCTAATGAAGAGCTTTGTTTGATATAGACAGGTAGTTTGTTCCAGAGTATGGGAAGTCTCTGGGACAGGAATCCATCCCTCCAGCATGTTCTGTTTATTGTGGTGACAAAGATTAGGTCCCTAGAGCTTGTAGCTCATAGGGATTGGGATTTCTTTAAGTGGAGCATGTCTAAAAGCTCTGGGTTTGACATAGCTTTGTGTGTTAGGCAGAGATCGCCTCTGAGTAGGCGATATGCAACGGAGTAAAGGTGCAGTTTTTTGAGACGGTCTGCATAGGGCATCTCTTTGAGGCCAGTAATCCTCTTTGTGAGGTATTTCTGTGGCCTTTCCAGTTGTTGTAGATGTCTGGTGAGGTACATACCAAAAGGGGCATTGTACTCTATAATAGGTCTAATGAGTGATGAGTAGAGGGGAACAATGACCTCATTTTTCCTGGATGAGAAACCTTTTGTGATGAGGTGTGCCACATAGAAGGAGTTCCTGACTACTGTGGCAATGTGATTATCAAAGGAGAGACTACTGTCCACCTGTGTCCCAAGGTCTCTTATCACACTTTCGGTGTTACGTAGACTACCACCTATGTGGTAGTTCATGGGTACTGAGTTTTTACAAAAAGGGATGACAATGCACCTTTTGGCATTGAGCTTGAGGCCATGGCTTTGACACCAGGCATCTGTCTCAGTGAGGCCCTTTTGTAGGATGTCCACATCTTTTGGAGTTTTGATTATGGCTCCTAGTTTGCAGTCATCTGCGAACTTCATTAGCCAAAGACCTTCTGTGTTGGCCTGTACTTCAGAGAAGTAGATACCAAACAGGAGAAGACTGGTCTGAAGTTGGATTTGGAGTCTGCTACTTTCACAGTGTGGGTTCTGTCAGTGAGCCAGTTGGCAGCCCATCTTGTGACATAGGGATTTATACCTAGTTTAGTGAGTTTATCTATAATTCCAGAGTGGGGGATGGTGTCAAAAGCCTTGGCGACACCTAGATAGGCTGTGTGAACCACCTTACTCTCATCTACGGCTTAGGTGACTGCTTCAAAGAAGTCTATCAGGTTTAGGAGACATGATCTGCCTTTTACAAACCCAAACTGGGTGGGGTCCTGAGTTTGGAGATTACCAATGTCATTGTTTATAAGTTCCATGACAATACGCTCCATAGCCTTGCAGAGCAGGCTCGTTAGGCTAATGGGGCAGTAGTTTCCGGGGTCTGTGGTGGCTCCCCCTTTGTGGAGTGGGATAAATGTCACTGTGCGCCATTCAGTGGGCACATAGCCTGAGGTGAGGCTATGATTGAACATGGTACTTAGGTGTGGTGCCAGTTCATTCTGTAGTTCATGTAGAACACAGCCTGGGATGTCGTCAGGTCCCATGGATGCTGTGTTCTTGGCTTTGGATAGTGTGTTTTTTACCTGTGCAGCCGTGATTACAGGAACTTTGCATTCTTCTGGTATAGAGATGGGCCCTTTAGGGGATGAAAGGGGGGTAAAGTTAGCATTGAACCTATCTGCCAGGATGTTGGCAATATCAGTTGGTTCTGTATATTTAGTGCCATTGTGCTGTAACTCAGAGCAGATCTGAGTGTTGCCACTGAGATTCTTGACATAGGTATAGAATGCTTTGTGGGATGATGTTAATTTAGAGATGGGATTCCATCTCTAAATTAACATCATCCCTTACCACAAAGCTATCAGCACCCCAGCAACCTCCTCAGAACCCCTTCTCTCAAAACTTCAATACCTCCCAATGTCCTCACTTCACCACAAACCCTATTCCCATCTCTACTATAAAAAAACTTCTTCAAAAACTAAAACCATGTT
>NC_056741.1:187580253-187596198 GCF_019279795.1 Protopterus annectens | reverse complement strand
TGTGTTTAGCTCCTGTCAGGGGTTTATGTAGCATGCAACTGGGGATACCATCAGGTCCCTTTCCATGTTGTGTATTCTGCTGTCCTGGGGTTCTCACCTGGACATCTGTGATGACAGGGAGGTTACAGTCAGTTGAGATAACTATGACTCTGGGGGAGAGGGGGAGGTGAGACGTGCACTGAACGTGTGTGCCACAATGTTGTCAATATCTGTGGTGTCAGTGAAATATTTGTTGTTTTTACAAACTATGGGCATAGAGGATGGATCCTGACCAGGTTGCTAACATAACTGAAGAAGGCCTTCTGGTTATCTGTAGTGTCCCTCTTGATTTCCCTCTCAAAGTTGCCCATAGAAGTTTATATGATGGAAAATAGATCCTTACTAGTGCTGCTCAGACATGCCCTCCCTTTATGGAATTATGCTCTGTCTTGCAGTAGCTTCCATCTTCTGTAATACAATCTGTCTATGGCTGGGGTCCACCAGACAGGATGCTGTCCCTTTGTGGAGTGTGTCTTCGTCATATATGGGATTGCATGATCCATGCATTCTCAGATGTCTGTAGAAAGCAATTGTGTAGGGGTCAGCATTGTGGGTTGTATCTGCCACTGGCCCAGTGGGCTGAAAGGATACCATATCACTGTTACAAAGTGTAAAGTTTTATCTGTAATGTTATGCACTATAGTCGTTTGTGCTGGTGGTGGAGGTGGGATATGTATATCCAGGGCAATCAGTGTGTGGTCAGCTCACAGTAGTTGACGATGTAGGCCATACAGTACCTAGATAAAACCCCCCAGAGTGAGGAGGTGCTCTTGACCTGAATCAGTGTTCTGACTGCTGGGGTTTTTATTGTCGTATGGAGTCTGCCAGGTACTGTTGCACAGTTGCTGGCTGAGCACTGATACCTGGCCACCAATAGACAGACAGATGCTACATATGTGAGATATGTTGTATCATAACAGTCAGTAGCATGTGTATTGTGTGCCAAATTCTGCTGACATATATTGCTGATACCAGGTTATTTTCTTTCTCAGGTACATGGCCCACCTGCGGAATCCCACCTACTCCACAGCTGAGGATGAGGAGATACACCAGAGCCTGGTGCGGGATTATGCAATACTCTTTTCCCACACCAGCCAGAATCAGCAGGAGAGGGCTGCACTGTGGCAAGCCCTTTGGTCCGTCGGGTAAATGACATAGGCAGTTGGCGAAAATCAATCACTGCAGTGATTTAATCAGACATGTCCTCAGCGTCGTTGGATATCCACAGGCAACAGGTGCCACAGGTGGGGGGGGTCTACATCCCCACTCACCAGACTGGAGGGACTACTCATGAGTGTAGTGGCTCCAGTCCCCCAACAGCAGCAGACATGCAATGATGGAGGCTGGAGCCACACAGCAACAAAAAGTAAACGTGCAGGTAATATGCCATATGTATAGTTGACTGTTGTGTACACTGGTAGTTAATGCATGTGTGAGGTGTGTCCTTGGTTTGTAGCTGTCACCATAGTATTTAATGTGCAAGTGTGATATCCTCAATATTAGCAGCTGACCTGTGGGGGACTGTTGTACTACTGACCTGTATCATACTCAGTAACAATGGCACAGTTGTGCCCACTGACATTAGTTTCTTCATGTCTGCAGGGCCCTCTGGTATAACAGCAATGCAGCCTATCCATGCTGGTGAGTGTGTATTAACAATTCCTGTAATAGTCTGATAGTAATAGTACTATTTGGCTCACTTAGTAGTGCTCTTTGTATGCATGTAGGTGTGTCTGTGTCTGTGTGTTGATATCCATACTGAAATTGTAAATTTTGTGAAACTGTGTGCATGTGTGCATGTGTGCATGTGCGTGTGCCCCCTGCAGTGTGCCCTGTGCATTTTGCATTTTCATTTTGCATTGCATTTTGCATGTGTGCATGTGTGCACCTGTGCAATTTCATGTGTGCATTTTGCACCTGTGCATTTTGCTTTTTTGCATGTGTGCATTTTTTGCTTTCATGTGTGCATGTGTGCATGTGTGCACCTGTTCTTTTTGTGTGCATTTTGCATGTGTGCACCTGTGCATGTGTGCATGTGTGCTGTTACCCTTTTGCATTTTGCATGTGTGCACCTTTCATGTGTGCATGCTTTTAATGTGTAGACATTGTAAACTGTGTTTCCTGTTTCCTCCCCCAGGTTCTGGGGTTTTCTCTGGTGTCATGTAGCAGGGAACCTGAATCAGGTGCCGTGGGTACTGATAATGATGACATCTGTGTAATGGCACAGGAAGGTATGCCAGGGTCCCCCATTGGTCAGCCGATTGACAGTACACAGCTGTCGACCCCCTCAATGCGCCGTTATCCTGCCAATACACCCCTTTTTCACCAATGTCCCTAGGTGATGGAACATACAGTGGGCATTGACCAGGGTAATGTGGTATCTGTGGCACATGCCTCCCCACACAGCAGCCATGGGCATGGCCCAGAGATGGTACCACACAGACAGATGTCCAGTGGTTCTTGGGGATCCATGGGGGACTGCCCCTGTCAGCGTGCCCACAGAGGTCTTACAACCTCAGCTATGTTTCGGGCTGTCATGCAGGCACAGTCACCCTATGGCGGTACACCAAACAGGGTCTGAGGGGGCTGACAGCATGTCGCACAGCCATGACTGACAGTATGCGTAACATTGCGGCTGCCATGCGTGATTTCACCAATGTCATAGACAGGCGTTGTGGGGACAATTTTTAGACCGGGCCATGGGGCGATGGTGGGGGGTTTGGGTCGGCGTGGCCCTATGCCAGCAAACAGCAGCTGGCAGTCGTCGTGGGCGACAACAGGGGGGCCCGGGCCCCCCCGTAGTGCCAGCAGCAGCCCCAGCAATTGGGGTGGGTTCCCCCCCCGGTTGGGGGGTTTTCCCTCAAGAAACCCCGGCCCCAGGGGGGGGAACCCCCATGGGCCAACCCCTGGGGCTTTCCCGGCCAGGGGAAGAAAGAAACTGTTGCAAAAAAGAGTAAAATGTATTTATTTATTTATTTATTTATTTATTTATTTATTTATTTATTTGCAGTTTGTTTACCAGGGTGGTCCATTGGGCCTTGAGGAGCCCGTTTTCAATGGAGTCCTGGGAAGAAAAGCTCCAAAGATACAACTAGTTATAATAACAGTATTACAAAAAAAAATACAACTGTATTATAATTACATTATACTCATATGTTACAAAATATTAAAAAATAATTCTAAGTTACACAGAGTACTAAGAAGACATAACTGTGAATCTACTAGATACTGATGCAGAGGTTAAGAGAATTTAGGAAATAAAATGTCAGAGTAGATAAAGTATCAGAGTTGTAGCAATGATCAATAGCAGGGTAGATGCAATATCCCAATGTTAAATGTCAGAGTAGACAAGTATTACAGTTTTAGGAATAGTCAATGTCAGGGTAGAAAAAGAATCACGGTGTTAATAATTGAGTTAGTTCAGTTGTAAAAGGTAGTGCAAAGTACCCCAATATAAATGTTTTAAGGAGGAATAAAGAGACAGTTACTAAGAAGGTGTCAACAGAAGTGTTTAAGGTAGGGAGGGATTATAGATAGAGATATTATGTAGGATGAGAGCAAGAGCATTCTCACAGTGATGTTAGGTGAGAGTGGAGAAGAGATTTAAAGACAGAGAGGCTACTGGTGGTACGGACGAGAGGTGGGAGGGAGTTCCAGTGGCGTGCGAGGCAGAAGGAAAGGAGATGTTTGCCAGGTGGATGGGAGGGTTTATGCAGTTAATTAGATTTTGTTGGTTGGATCGTAGGCATCTGTTAGGAAGATGCATTTTAAAGGTTGAGATGAGGGGGGGGCAGAGAGGCGTTAAATATAAGTTTATGTGCTTGGATGAGTTGTGTATAGATGAGATAATTGGGGAGTTTAAGCCATTTCAGTTGGTGTAGGGAGGTACAGTGATGGGTGTTGGATCTGTGGCCACTTGCGAATTTTGCAATCTTATAGTAGCAGGAGGAGAGTTTAGATTTGAGGGAGGAGTGCAGGTTGGTAAGGATAGAGGCTCCATTAGTAGGGATGGGGTTAGGTAAGAGTTTGTAAGAGTGAGCCTGGTGGGGGGAGAGATAAATTGGTAATGGCGGTAAAGCATGCCTAATTTTTTGTGAGTTTTTTTGATATTTGCCTGCAAATGGTTGTCAAACTTTAGTTGGTCATCAATTAGGATACCCAAGAGTTTGGCAGTAGAGACAGTTTCAAGAGAAGTGTTATCTTTACTGGTAATAAGGAAAGAGTGTTTATCTAGGGTAATGCTTCTGGAGGGGGAAAATAACATCCGTTTAGTCTTATTAGCATTTAGTGCTAAATGATTCTGAAGCATCCATAGTTCTGTAGCAGAGAATGCTTCTTGGGTAAGTTTCATTAGTGTAGATGAGCAGGAGGAAGAGCAGATTATTGTTGAATCATCTGCATATTGAACAAGTTTAGAGTGAGGGATGGCCTGGTGGAAGTCATTGATGAAGATGTTAAATAGAAGGGTCCTAGGAATTGAGCCTTGGGTACACCAGTGGCTGTGAATTGAAAAGGAGAAATTGTTTTTTCCACTTGACTGCTTGTTGCCTATCTGATAAGTAGTGGTGAACCAGTTAATAGAGGAGTGGATAAGTGTAGTTTGGAGAGCTTAGTAAGAAGAAGGTTATGAGAGATGGTGTTGAATGCTTTAGAGAGGTCTAAGAGGAGGGTGGAAACGATGAGACCAGAGTCATGGCCTTGTTTACAGTTTCAAGGAAGGAGAGGAGAGCTGTGGTAGTACTATGGCCAGGACAGAATCCATGTTGAGTGGAGTTAGTAGGTTATTATTGATGAGATAGGGTAGGAGTTGTAGGTGGAAGCATTTTTGAGAATTTTAGAGATGGGGATAGGATGGCAATGGGACGGAAGTTGGAGATGTCATTATTATTGCCACCTTTGTGGAGTGGAATAATGTAGGCCTTTTTCCAAATCTGGGGAACATGGCATTCAGAAATAGATCGATTTATTAGGATGCTGATAGGGTAGGCTATGGCTTCTGCAGCAGTTTTTAGGAAGAAGGAGGGTATTTTATCGGGAGCATTAGAACATGGTTTTAGTTTTTGAAGAAGTTTTTTTATAGTAGAGATGGGAATAGGGTTTGTGGTGAAGTGAGGACATTGGGAGGTATTGAAGTTTTGAGAGAAGAGGTTCTGAGGAGGTTGCTGGTGCTGATAGCTTAGGTGGATGATGTTAATTTAGACATGGAATCCCATCTCTAAATTAACATCATCCCACAAAGCATTCTATACCTATGTCAAGAATCTCAGTGGCAACACTCAAATCTGCTCTGAGTTACAGTACAATGGCTCTAAATATACAGAACCAACTGATATTGCCAACATCCTGGCAGATAGGTTCAATGCTAACTTTACCCCCCTTTCATCCCCTAAAGGGCCCATCTCTATACCAGAAGAATGCAAAGTTCCTGTAATCACGGCTGCACAGGTAAAAAACACACTATCCAAAGCCAAGAACACAGCATCCATGGGACCTGACGACATCCCAGGCTGTGTTCTACATGAACTATAGAATGAACTGGCACCACACCTAAGTACCATGTTCAATCATAGCCTCACCTCAGGCTATGTGCCCACTGAATGGCGCACAGTGACATTTATCCCACTCCACAAAGGGGGGGCCACCACAGACCTGGACACTACTGCCCCATTAGCTCAACGAGGCCTGTTCTGCAAGGCTATGGAGCGTATTGTCATGGAACTTATAAACAATGACATTGGTAATCTCCAAACTCAGGACCCCATCCAGTTTGGGTTTGTAAAAGGCAGATCATGTCTCCTAAACCTGATAGACTTCTTTGAAGCAGTCACCTAAGCCGTAGATGAGAGTAAAGTGGTTCACACAGCCCATCTAGATGTCGCCAAGGCTTTTGACACCATCCCCCACTCTGGAATTATAGATAAACTCACTAAACTAGGTATAAATCCCTATGTCACAAGATGGGCTGCCAACTGGCTCACTGACAGAACCCACACTGTGAAAGTAGCAGACTCCAAATCCAACTTCAGACCAGTCTTCTCCTGTTTGGTATCTATGTCTCTGAAGTACAGGCTAGCACAGAAGGTCTTTGGCTAATGAAGTTCGCAGATGACTGCAAACTAGGAGCCATAATCAAAACTCCAAAAGATGTGGACATCCTACAAAAGGGCCTCACTGAGACAGATGCCTGCTGTCAAAGCCATGGCCTCAAGCTCAATGCCAAAAGGTGCATTGTCATCCCTTTTGATAAAAACTCAGTACCCATGAACTACCACATAGGTGGTAGTCCCTAACAAAAAGTGTGATAAGAGACCTTGGGACACAGGTGGACAGTAGTCTCTCCTTTGATAATCACATTGCCACAGTAGTCAGGAACTCCTTCTATGTGGCACACCTCATCACAAAAGGTTTCTCATCCAGGAAAAATGAGGTCATTGTTCCCCTCTACTCATCACTCATTAGACCTATTATAGAGTACAATGCCCCTTTTGGTATGTACCTCACCAAACATCTACAACAACTGGAAAGGCCACAGAAATACCTCACAAAGAGGATTACTGGCCTCAAAGAGATGCCCTATGCAGACCGTCTCAAAAAATTGCACCTTTACTCCATTGCATATCGCCTACTCAGAGGCGATCTCTGCCTAACACACAAAGCTATGTCAAACCCAGAGCTTTTAGACATGCTCCACTTAAAGAAATCCCAGTCCCTACGAGCTACAAGCTCTAGGGACCTAATCTTTGTCACCACAATAAACAGAACATGCTGGAGGGATAGATTCCTGTCCCACAGACTTCCCATACTCTGGAACAAACTACCTATCTATATCAAACAAAGCTCCTCATTAGCACTCTTTAAGAAAAATCTTGATGATTGGATGGGAGATAGGAAATTTACCCCGGGGATCACGTCTGTGGCTCTGCTTGAAAGTTGCACAGGAAAATAATTTTCTTGGGTGGTGAAAGCCAGGGTATCTTTGGCTAGGCTATATAGGCCCTAGGGCCAATAGCCTAGCACCTACCTATGAACCTATGAACCTATGATACTGATTGTGAGAGCAGTTCCATCTGCGGCATGTTTTAGGTAGGATGAGGGAATGTTGGGTGCATTAGAGCAGGACTTAAGTTTGATAG
Organism: Protopterus annectens; assembly: GCF_019279795.1. NCBI lineage: Eukaryota > Metazoa > Chordata > Ceratodontiformes > Protopteridae > Protopterus > Protopterus annectens. The sequence continues at coordinate 187,589,026 of NC_056741.1, read as the reverse complement.
GAGTTTCTTCTTTTATGAGAGTTGTGAGATGGATTTAAGCTCAAATAGAGGAGGAAGGTTATTTGAAGGTTGGAGGGGAGGGTGAAAGGCAGCTGGGTTATTGTTGGGAAAAGATTTTGTGAGGGGAAGTATTGGTTTTGATGAAGGAAAGGAATTGAATTCAGAACCTAGTTGATGGTCAGTTTTGCTTGGGTTGCTGGATATGGATTAGTTTTTTGAGCCTGGATGGAGAGGTGAGTTTATTGTCTTCCAGAATTGTTTTGGATTATTATAGTTATAGACTGGAGCTTAGTGTAGTAGTTTTTTTTTTTTTTGAGCTTGTTGATTCGCTTTTTTTGAAAAGGAGGTTACGGAGCTGTTTATATTGAAGCCAAGGTATTGGGTAAATTTTTTTTTGGTGAAGTTTCCGCCAGTTTGTCCCTTTGGTGCATTATTTGATTGGTCTCTTTGGAGAGCCAGGAACTGTATTGATTTTGATTCTTTTTTATTTCTGCAAGAAGGGTGGCTTATGGAATTTAAAGTTTCCAAGAAAGACTGTAAGAGTTGAAGTGGGGTCTATAGTTGCATTTATCAAGGGAAGGGTGTTGAGAAATGCCAGTTCATTTTGTTTGAATATATTTGAGAAAGTAGTAGGGTTGAAGTTGCAAAGGTTTTCAGTAAGGATATATTGTTGGTGTGGAGAAGAGCTAGTGGGAGCGAAGGAATGAAGGCTGGTAGATGGTCACTAATAATTTATAAGGAATTGTGCCATAGGATTTGGTTATTATTTATTAGGGTTAGAGACTTCAGGATCCAGTCTTAAGGTGGATCCAGGTGAATTCATTTTGTTAAGTCGGCGGTGATAGAGAGGATAGTCTGAGTGAAATTGTAGAGGTTGATAGATAGGAAGGAGAGGTATGTTGAATTTGTTCCGTTAATCAATATTTACATCTCCTAAGATGTAAGTCTCAAAGGTACAGGTTTTGTGGAAGTCTATAGGGAGAATTTCTTTAAGTATTGATATATTATTACCAGGAGGATGTAAAAGGGCAATGAAGCAAATGTTTTTTGTGTTTGCTTAGTTTTAGTAAGTAGTCCAACAGTTAGTTCAGTGTTCTTGAATTGGGGGATAGGAATTTTGGAGGTGGCAACTAGAGAGTGAGCAAGATTAGAATAGACTGGAAGGCAGTGCCTGCCACCTTTTTACTTCACATGGTCATTTCTAGGGAGAAATCATGAAATCAGAGGCAGAATTTCTGAATCAGATATGGAGGGTTTGAGCCAGGTTCTTCAGAGATGGCTAGGATGTCAGGTTGGTTTATGGCTTAACCAGGTGTGGAAATTGGTGAGATTTATTGGTAAGACTCATGAGCCGTTTATTGTGAAGATTTTTGAGGGCATTATCAGAGGTGGAAATAGTTAAAGGGGTTGGTGTTGTTGTTACTGAGGTTAGGGACCAGGGTTGGGGTGGATGTCACCTGGGGCTAGGAATAGTTTGTTAAAGGAGACATCCATTTGAAGCCATTTTGGCTTGTAAGGAGTAGAGTTTGGGAAAGATTATAGATTGGAGTTGGTGACACTGTTTTGGCTTTGGTGGAGATTGATTGTGGGATGTGAAAAGGTGCAGGAGGGTTGGATTGAATGAGGGAAGTTGGGAGATAGAAAATTATGGAAATAGAAAGAAAAGGAAGTGAGGTACAGGGGAAGTAAGTTTAGAGGTATGTTTTAAGCTGTGGTAGAATTGGACAGGCAAAGGGAGGTATAAGAAGCAAGTGGCTATTGTTTGGTATAAGGGAATTAGTAAGAAGTAGGAGGTAGGGGGGTATGTGAGAGATTTGATGTTGTGGCGAGAGAACATGTCAAAAGAGGAGAATGAGAAAGAAGAAGGGATTATAATGGAAAACTGATTGTTGGTATGACTGGGGCATAATGTGTTTGTAAAATAATAGAGTAGTATGGGAAGTAAGGAAAGGGTAATAGTTGTATTGTACTGGAATTAATAGAGAAGAGAGGGGAGAAGGCACAGAGTGAGGGGGGTGCAACTGTAGAGTATATGGAGGGTTATAGTGAGGACAATGAGGAGAGGAAGAGGATTGGCTGATTAAGCCAAGGTGTGGTAAGGGCTGCAGAATATAAGCACAAGAGCACTGGGGGTGTGAGATTTGGGGGGGTAGGGTGGGGAGTGAGAGGTTCAAGAGGCGAACTGAGAGGGGAAGCCAAATCCCCAGAAACGCAGTAGAAAAAAATACGAGTGGTTAATACCAAAATTGCAGCTCATTTGTACCAAAGTGCTGCAGAGCAGGTTACCAAGAGGGGATTGTGCAAGTTGAAAATAAATATTTTTAAGCAGCTTAATGATGTTAGCTCCCGTCAAATATTAGTGGAAAAACCAAAACCAGTTGGGAATCAAACTGAGAAACTGGGGGTTGTGGCAGTGTCTGCCACCCAGTGGTGGAAAACAGGGATTGCAGTAGGTAAGCAATTCAAACCCGTAGGTTTGGCAAGTTCTGGGTTAGAGGGAGTAAATCTGGGACAGGGTGGGGGGAGAACCATGAAGGGGTAGACTGGTCTGCGGAGGGCTGTAGTTAACACACTGTGAGATCAGACTCCTGACAACAAATATCACAGCAGCAAGCATACAGTAATTAATTTTATTTTAAGCAATGGCTTAGCTCAAACTTGGCAGGTCCCCTTTAATGGAAGCCCAATGTGCCAGGTGCATGGAGTTACAGATCCGCTGCGTTCAGGAACGATATTCCCTATACTTAAATGTGTGAGGGGAGGACCCAGGGCCAAAAGTACTGGGTGAGGAAGAGAGAGACAATACCAAAAATTAGTTTAAAATTGGTGTTGAAAGAGAGAAAGGAAGGACAAAGGAGAGAGTAGAAATGCATGGGCAGAATTGTATAGCAGAGCGCATTAGTTATAAATAGGTTAAAAACAGGTAAGGGATTGAGTCATTAGTGACGAGGAGAGAGTGGAAGATAGATAGTGGAGAGTAGTGGCAGATAGAAGAAGGAGAGCAGCAAAAGTAAGAGAAAATAATATTGTGCAGGCAGACTTTCTGGTCATCAAGGACAAACAGTTGCTCTGCTTTGTTATATCGGGGCATGGGTCAGCTTAGTAAATATTGGGAGAATTCTGAAAATTAAATTAAAGACGAGAGATATTTACATTGTAGTAATATATAGACAATATCAGGCAAGGATCACATATCCCTTAAAAGCTACAAAAGTGATCCATAGGAATATCACCAAACTATAAAGAATTCAATGAAGTCAAAATATATACATCATGGCCAAAAGGCAAGTAAATAACGCCAGTTGTGAATGTTATACAGCAACAGCATCAAAAATAGTTTGAGTAAATCAAAAGGTTTTTCCCCCCAAATTTTGGGAAAGGGGGCCCCTGGTTCCCCCCAAAACCCCAAAAAATTTTTTCCCCTTTTTTTCCCCAAAAGGGAAAAAAAACCTTTTTTCCCCCAATTTTTTTTTGGGGTTTTTTTTTGTTAAAAAAATTTTTTTTTTTTTTAATTTTAAAATTTTTTTTTTGTTCCCTTTTTTTAAAATTTTTTTTTCCCAAAAAAAGGTTTTTTCCCCCCCCCTTTTTTTTGGAGTTTTGGGGAAAAAAAAAACAAAATTTTTTTAAAAAAATTTTTTAAAATTTTAAAAATTTTTTTTTTATCCCCCCCCAAACAAATTTTTTTGGGGGGGGGTTTTTAAATTAAAAAAAATTTTTTTTTCCCCCCCCCGGTTTTTTTTTTCCCGGGTTTTTTTTTCCCCCTTTTTTAAACCCCCAAAAAGGGAAAAACGTTTTTGGGTTTTTTCCCCCTTTTTTTTTTAAAAAAAAATTTTCCCCTTTTTTTTTTCCCCCCTTTTTCCTTTTTCCCCTTTTTTAGGGAATTTTTTTCCCCCCCCCGGGGGGGTTTTTTTTTAAAAAAAAAAAAAAAAAAATTTTTTTAAAAAAAGGGGGGGCCCCCCAAACCCCCCCCCAAATTTTTTCTTAAACCCCCGGGCCGGGGCCCCCAAAAGGCCCCCTTTTTTTTTTCCCCAAAAATTTTTTCAAATTTTAAAAAAAACCCCCTTAAAACAATTTTTGGGGTTTTTCCCTTTTTGGGGAAAAAAAATTTTTTTTTTTTTTCCCCCCTTTTTGGCCCCCTTCCCCTTTTTTTTTTCCCCCCCCACCACCCCCCGGGGGTTTTTTAAGGGGCCCCCCCCCTTTTTTTTTTTTTTTTTTTAAAATTTTTTAAAAAAAATTTTCCCCCTTTTCCCCCCAAAAAAAACCCCCCCCTTTTTTCCCCCCCCCCTTAAAACCCCCAAAAAAAACCCCCCCCCCCTTTTTTTAGGAAAAAAAAAGGGGGGGGGCCCCCCCCGGGGTTTTCCCCAAAAATTTTTTTTTTTTTTTTTTAAAATTTTTTTCCCTAAAAATTTTTTTTAAAGGGGAAAGGGAACCCCCCGGGGGGGGTTCTTAAAAGGGGGGGGGCCCCCCCCCTTTTGGGGGGGGGAAGGGGTTTTAAAAGGGGGGGGGGTTTTTAAAACCCCCCCCCAAAAAAAATTTTTTAAACCCCCCAAACCAAAGGGGTTTTTTAAAAAAATTAAAAAAAAAAATTTTAACCCCCCGGGAAACCCTTTTTTTTTGGGGTTTTCCCAAAAAGGGGGGGGTTAAAAAAACCTTTTTTTAAAAAAAATTTTTTTTCAAGTTAAAAAAAAAAAAAAAAATTTTTTTTTTTTTTGGGGTTTTTTTTTTTTTTTTTAAAAAAAAAAAGGGGGAAATTTTTTTAACCCCCCAAAAATTTTTTTGGGGGGGCCCCGGCCCCCCAAAAAAAAAAAAACCCAAAAAAAAACCCCCTTTTTTTTTTTTTTTTTAAAAAAGGGGTTTTTTTTTCCCTTTTGGGGGGAAAAAAAAACCCAATTCCGGTTTTTAAAATTTTTTTTTCCCCCCCTTTAAATTCCCCTTTTTTTTTCCCCCCCTTTTTTTTTTTTTATTAAAATTCCCAAATTTTTAAAAAAAAATTTTTAAGGGAAAAATTTTTCCAAAAAAGGAAAAGGCCTTTTTAAAAAAAAAAAATTTTTTTTAAAAAAAAAAAAAAAAAAAAACCCCCCCTTTTTTTTGGGGGGTTTTTAAATTTTCCCCCCCCCTTTTTTAAAAAAAATTTTTTTTTTTGGGGGGAAAATTTTTTTAAAAAAATTTTTTTTTTTTCCCCCCCCAAAAATTCCCCCAAAAAAAAAAACCTTTTTGGGGGAAAAAACCCCAAAAAACAAATTTTTTTTTTTTAAAAAATTTTTAAAAGGAAATTTTAAAAAATTTTTTTTAAAAAAAATTTTTCAAATTTTTCAATTTTTTTTCCCCGTCTTTTTAAAACCCAATTTGGCCAAAAAAAAAAAAAATGGCCCAAAAATTTAGGAAAATTAAAAAACCAAACAATTCAGGGGTTTTTGGGGGAAAAAAAAAAAAATTTAATTTAAAGGGAAAAAAAAAACATTTTTTTTAAAAATTTTTTAAATAAAATTTTTTTTAAAAAGGAAACCCCCGGTTTTTCCAAATTTTATTTTTTAAAAAATTTTCCCCCCTTTTTAGCCAAAGGGGGGGTTTTTTTTTTTTTTTAAAAGATTTTTTTGGTTTTTTTTCCAAAAGGGGGGGGGGAAAAAAACCCCCAAAAAATTTTTAAAAAAAAAAGAAAGAAGGGTTTTTTTCCCCCCCTTTTTTTCCCTTTTTTCAAAAAACCCCCCCCCCCCCGGGGCCCCCCCGGGTTTTTCCCCCCCTTTTTTAAAAAAAAAAAAAAATTTTTTTTTTTGGGAAAATTGGGCCCCTTTTTTTTTGGGGGGGTTTTTTTTTTCCCCCTTTTTTAAAAAAAAGGGGGAAAACCTTCCCCAAAAATTTTCCCCCCCCTTGGGGGAAAAAATTTTTTAAAAAAAAATTTTTTTTCCCAAAAAAACCCTTTTAAAAAAGGGGGGAAAAAACAAAAAAAGTTTTTTAAAAAAACCTTTTTTTTAAAAAAAAAAAAATTTTCCCCCCAAATTTAAGGGGGGAAAAAATTTAAACCCCCTTTAAAAAATTTTTTGGAATGGGTTTTTTTAATTTTTTTTCCAAAACTTTTTTTGGGGGTTTTTTTTTTGGGCCCCCCCAAAAAAACCAAAATTTTTTTTTTTTTTTTTTTTGAAAAAGGGGTTTTTTTTTGGGGGTTTTTTTTTTTTTTTAAATTTTCCCCAAAAAAAAAAAATTTTTTTTAAAAAAAAAAAAATTTACTAATTTTAACCCCCAAAAATTAAAAAAAAAATTTTAAAAAGGGGATTTAAATTTTTTTTGGGTTTTTAAAAAAAATTTTTTTTTAAAAATTTTTTGGTTTTTTTTTTTTTTTGGGGGTTTTTTTTTTTTTTTAAAAAAAAAAAAAGGGAATTTATTTTTAAAAAATTTTTTTTTTTTTTTTTGGAAAAACTTTCCCCCCCCTTTTAAAAACCCCTAAAGCCCCTTTTTAAGGGGAAAAAAATTTTTAAAAAAAACCCCCCTTTTTTTAAAAAAAAAAAAAAAAAAAGGGGTTTTTTCCCCCCGGGGCCCCCCCCTTTTTTTAATTAAAATTTTTTTTTTTTTTCCCCTTTTTTTTAAAAACCAAATTTTTTTTAAAAAAACCAGGGCTGTCTGGAACATGGTCAATTGGAGCCTCCCCCCTGCAACCATTCCAGTGTCCCATTTCTTGGTTATTTTGCCCAATTTACCATAAACACTGTAATGTGCATACTGCTTTACTTCTGTGATGATTTGGATTTCATTTCAAAGTTTTATTTTGCATTTTTACAGCACAAACCCCAATAGATATCTGCTAAACAAAGCAATGCAGTCTCACAATGAAGACATACTTAGCATTAAAACTGCTCTGCCCTTGAAACTCACATGCATTGAAACAGCATTGAAACCCACATTCAAAGAAAATACATTTTGCGAGTGGCAGATAAAGATTAACTTTGGGCTGTTTTCAAATCATAGGCCCCTTGGACACGAAACATACACATGCTCTTTGATACACCTTCCCAATTGTATTAAATTGTATTCCTTGTACAATACAGTACAGTTGTTAGAGGGCATTTTAAATTTATTGTTTTGAACATTAGCAAACAATGAAACAAAATGCATGCACCAATGACAAAATTACCCAATTCAGAACATTTCCATCATAAAAGTCTACTCAACCTTCTACACTCCACCAGTATCAGTAAATATGCACAATCTCTGAAGTGTAAAAGTCATCTAAATATTTTCACATTAAAGAAATCTGTAACAATGAAGAAGTTGCTGCTAGCAAACAACTTTATATGTCATTGTTTATTCATCTACAAATGAAATGCCTGTTGCCCTTGAGGAATAAATTGCCTATGTTGCATGCATTAAAAAAATGATAAGCTAGTAATATTGCAATAGGGACTGTATGGCAAACTGATAACAGGTTCATAGTTACTACTCTAGGTATCTTTGCCAAAAAGGACTGCAGCATCCACCCACTTTACAACACAGTCCAGTATCAGCAATGCATTTATCTACTGTGGGAGTAGAACCCACAACCTTCTGCATCAAAAGCAAGTACGCTACCTGTTGTGCTATTAACAAGCCAGGCAGACTCAGAATAAGCAACACTAAAGTTTTGTTCCCCTGCAGCTCTCAGCTCCTTGTAAAATATACTCAACACAGAGTTGTATCTCTGAACTTTGCAGCACAAGAAATCTTGAAAAATCCGAAATTTATTGGAGGGGGGACAAAAGCCCAGAAAACAGGGACACATTTTAAACATTGCTTGTACAATGTTGGAAAGTTGCTAGAATAAAATGCTGTGTTACCACCATACATTTCACTGCCACGTCTTTAACCCAGGGGACCCTGTGCAAAACAGTCAGAGAAACATACCACTATGCCAAATCAGCTGTTTTGTGAAAGAGAGGAAGACAAACTTAAATGGCTACCATTTAGTGAATTCAGTTCTCACCATAGCTGTCAACCTCTTGGCACAAAACACCTGAACAAAGCCAATAATGGGGGAATACAGCCCCCAAACATATTCAGTGAATTCAGTTCTCACCATAGCTCTCAACCTCTTAGCAAAAAACATGTGGACAAAGCCAGTAATGGGGGGGAATACAGCCCCCAAACATTCAATGAATTCAGTTCTCACCATAGATAGCTCTCAACCTTAGCACAAAATACCTGGACAAAGCCAATAATGGGGGAATACAGTCCCAAAAATAGGGACAAATTTCAAATATCCATGTTATAAACTTAGACATCTGCTAGAATAAACAGTTTTGTGTTACCATGTACTTTCTGAAGAATATGAAGTCTGAAATTCAGATGCCTGTTATTTTTGAACATTTAACCAGGAAACTAGTCTGACTTGGAACAAAAGACAATTTTCAGCAGAGAGAAACTCCAGACGCATCTTGGTAAGATGGGAGGACATGCAGACTCCACACAGAAGGCACCCCAGCCAAGAATCAAACCAGAGAACCTGTAGCTATCAGACAGCAATGCTACCAGTGCACCACTGCACTATAGACTTTGCAAGCCAAGGAAAAATGTAGATACAGAAACCACAGATTTTATGAGGAACAGAACAAATATGAGGCAAAAATCTGCATATTTTTTTAGAAATGGTGGTGGATAGGGAATTCAGGTGCTTGCCACCTGCATCCAAGGTACAGGGTTCAAGCTTGAGTATCTCTACCCACCATTTGTTCTCTCTAGCCACCAGTATATAGAAACTGGGGCATTACACACACACGAGTTTTCACCTACCTGTTTCATGAACAGA
>NC_056741.1:187559090-187579753 GCF_019279795.1 Protopterus annectens | reverse complement strand
TAACTTTTAAATTCTTTTCCAGCTTCTGGGGTGTAAGGAGGCGAGGGATGCAGACAGGCCTCCGAGGTCCACAGCAAAGGATGTTACACTCAGTTATTGCTGTGGGGTGTTGGTCTCGACGGTCGCTGGTGAGGCGCCTGCAGCCTCCCCTGTCGGCCCACCTCTTTTAAACCAATCTGCCTGTACCAACTCCAGTGTGGAGCTGATGGGGCTCTTCAGAAATTGCCAGGGACTGGACCTTCTTTGATACTGCCTCCCCAGTTGGGTCCGGGAGCTGGTAGGCAGGTGTGGGTACTGGCTTCTGAAGGAGTTCCTCAGGTGCCTCACAGCTTCCTGTAAATGTGGATTCAGGCTGCTCACATGCTAAGTCAAAGTTCAAGGCTCGCTAAAGTGAAGTGGGTTGGCACAAGCACCTTTTGATCAGAGTCCTAGGGCCTCAGAGGCAGATGCTTAGGATGGCTGAAGATCTCCTAACTCATGATCAGGGTTCTCATCTCCCTCCTGACAAGGAAGCCTCAGATTACAGTCCGATTATGATTCTTCCAGACCAAATTTCTGTTTCTTCTGCTTTCTTCCCCGGAGCAGGATTATTCTTTTCCCTTTATGAGGATTCTGATGCTGAAGATTCTTTCCTTCCGCCTCTCCTTCTGGAGGATTATTCTTTTGATGAAACTTGCATGATATGAGGGTGCATTTTCACTGGGAAGGGCAGTAAATTCTTCTGAATCCAAGAAAAAGTGCTTAGGATTTTACTTTCTTCTCCCACAGCATAAGCCTCTGGCTATCTTCCCCTGTATTGGACATTGTTGATGATGTTTTTTTTTTGGAAGCTTCTCTCCTCTCCTGATTCTTTTTTCCCCATCTCCGCCAAAACCGGATAGGTATTATAGGGTTCCAGATTCCTCATGAAATTTCTTTTTAAAATCTTTCATTTGATCCGGAAAACAATTTCTCAGGGTCCTAAGGGTGTTAAAGTGGCTCTGCATAAAAATCCTATACCTTTTGACCGAAAGAGTTCAGGGCTTTGGAGAGATGAGGTAAAAGGTTTATACTTCTGCTACATTGTCTTATTATTAGGGCTTTGAACTGTCAATTTCATATGTTGGAAGATTAAGCAATACCTTTTGTCTGTATTTCAACAAAAGATGTCAGCCAGGTGTCTATTGGTGCGTGATAATCAGGAGTTACAGGATTTATTGCATGCTATTGAACAGGTGGGTAAACATACTCCTGCATTGTGGTTTTGATTCTTTTGAGGCTTGTAGATGCTGCAACAACTGGCGCTGTTATTAGAAATATTATGCTTGTTTAAGAGATCAAAGCTTGCCGGATCAGATTAAAGCCGAAAACTTCTTTGATGCCCTTGCAGCACGTATGTTCTGTTTGGGTCCAAAGCTGAGGAGGTATTGAAGAAATGGGAAAAGACAAAAGCCAAATCTATGCAAACGAAGGTTAAGGGATTTCCAAGCAAGTGCTAAACTCCTAGATTTAGCAGCAGACACTGGCCAACTAAACCTTGGTCCTTTCCGGCCTCGGACAGGTCTCAGAGAGGCAGATGTATGGCATTCCAGAGGTGGGGACAGTCACGGTCCCATTTTAGGAATAGGCAGTGGAGTGCCCCCTCTCCCAAGGGAGGTGAAGATAAGTCTCAACCCTACCAAAAACAGTCTTTATGACTCTCCCTTTCTGGTTCCAGGGGCTCCTCTCCTGAAGCCCTTTGGGGGAAGGATTTCTCTTTTCTATCAATATTGGAGCCACATAACCCGGGACAAATGGGTTCTGGACATGGTCTCAAGAGGTTACAGATTTAATTTCCACACTTTGCCCAAAACCGAACAGTTGGCCAGACCTGCCAAATCATCAGTGGGCAGAGGCACAATGGCAGGTTCAGTCCCTCCTGGCTATGAGGGCCATAGAATTGGTGCCAAATTTAGAAATAGGGCAAGGTTTTTATTCCACACTTTTCCTGGTTCCCAGGAAGGAAAATTTGTGGAGACCAATCCTGGACCTTTTCGTACTAAACACCTTCCCAGATGTACCAAAATTCAAGATGCTCACTCTGCAGCAGCTGCTGCCTGTGTTGGACAAGAACGATTGGATGGTGACTTTGGACTTAAAAGAAGCTTACCTGCATATTCCTATAAGGCAAGAGTGCAGAAGGTAATTCCAGGTGCTCAAAGTGGGCTTGAAGTATTACCAGTTCTCTGTGCTGCCCTTTGACTCTATCTACATCGCGCGCCCAGGAAGTCTTTACGGCGCTCCGGGCAATTGTAATGTCATGCTTTTGGCAGGACAGAAGGGGATTCAAATTTACTCCTTATCTGATGACTGTCTTCTCTTCAAATGGGCGACAGAAAGACACTCTACTGCATCTAGCTTTGTACAGCATCTTTCTTCAGTGCCTCAGTTTCAGAGTGAATCTAAAGAAATCAAATCTGCAATCTACACAACAGATTACTTTCCTGGCAGTGCTCTTCCGAGTACTTCAACCCAGATGGCTGCCTTGACACCAGACAAAAAAGTGCAACTGGCTTCTTTTTTCCGACACCTGGCTTCAATGAAACAGCTGACTGCAAGAAAAATTCTGCAGGCTTTGGGGTTACATGGCCTCCTGCATTCTGTTGGGCTAATAATATATGCAAGGCTGTGAAGTATGAGGAAACTGCAGTGGTACCTCAAGAGTGTCTGGTCTCAGCATTACCACAGTTTGGAAACAGTGGTCACGATTTTGCCTTGTCTCCAGCGAGAGTTTCTTTGGTGGGCCACAGCCTGTCTACAGAACAAGGGGAAGCCTTTTTGTCCTCGCCGACCAACCAAGTTCTGACAACGGATGCTTCAGATTATGCCTTGGGAGCCCACATGCACGGAAGAAGTCTTCAGGGTGTTTGGACAAAGGAGCAAATGCACCTGCACATAAATTTGAGGGAGATGTTAGCTGTACAGAATGCCCTGATAGCCTTCAGGGACCTTCTTCTACCAGGACAGTTGTTGATATGGACAGACAACACTACAGTGATGTGGTACATCAACAAGCAGGGGGGCTCTCACTCTTACCCCCTGTTCAGATTAGCCATGAATCTCTGGTACACTGCTCTGACCTGCAGTGTCTGACTTGGCAGGCTTACTTCTCCTGCAAGGGAAAGACAACACTCTGGCAGACACATTGAGCAGACGCATTTCAGATCCACACGAATGGATGCTGGATATTTGGATTTTCCGGATGATTATAAGGGCTTGGGGATGTCCGGACATAGATCTCTTTGCATCCCCTCAGAATCATCAACTTCCATTATTCTGCACAAGGACCTACCACAAACTAGCATGGAAAGTGGATGCCCTCTCATTCAGTTAGAAACACCACTCAGTATATGCTTTTCCTCCCTTTTCTCTTCTACCTCGGGTACTTCTGTAGATAAAACAAGACAGACCGCCCATGATTCTACTGGCTCCCAATTGGTCTCGGCAATTCTGGTATTCCACTCTGATGACCTTGGTTCAGGAGCCTCCCTGGATTCTGCCTCAAACCTCATCTACTGTCTCAACGAGACGGCTGGATACTACACAGTCATGTCAGGACTCTGCATCTAGCTGCCTGGCAGATCCAGGGTCTGTAAACACCTCTGCCCTTTCCAAACAGGTATTGGATGTAATTCTTGAAGCTAGATGGCCCAGCACTAGAAACTCTTATGCGGGAAAATGGAAAAGATTTTGCTCCTGGAGTCAAGTTCAGGGTGGTGATTCTTCTGTTCCAAACATTCCTCTGATTTTACAGTATCTGACAGAGTTATTACATACGGGCCTATCTTTTTCATCTGTTAAGCTTCATGCTTCTGCTATTTCTGCACTTTACGATACGGATCCTCCGATTTTTTCTCATCCTTTACTTAAACAATTTCTTAGAGGGGCTAAGAATATTCGGCCCCCTATGAGGGCACCTGTTCCCACTTGGGATCTTAACTATGTTTTGAAGAAATTAAGTTCGTCTCCTTTTGAACCTGCAGCTACTACGGATTTAAAATTTCTGTCTTGGAAAACTGCTTTTCTTTTAGCTATAACCTCTGCTAGAAGAATTTCAGAATTGCAAGCACTCATGGCTGTGGAACCCTTCCTTATTTTTCATCAGGACAGGGTCTCTCTCTGGACTAATCCCACATGTATGCCCAAGGTGGTTTCGTAAGTGGCCTTGAATCAGTCTATTCATTTGCCTACCTTTTTTTTTTTGTCTTTTGCACTCTCTAGACGTGCACAGACAGCTTCGTCTATACCTGGACAGGACCAAGATATTCCAGAAATCTGATCAGTTGTTTGTCACTTATGCTCCTACTGTTCAGGGGAAAGCAATCACTAAGCAAACTATTTCCAAGTGGATTGCCCATTGCATCAAGTTCTGTTACTCTTATCATGGCAATCCGGTTTCTGTTAATGTTAGGACTCATTCTACCCGGGCTACTGCTACTTCAGCAGCTTTTCTTTGTGGGGTTCCTACCAAGGATATTTTGGAAGCTGCTACTTGGAGTTCAGTACATACTTTTTCTAAGCATTACAACCTCCCTCCCTATTCTAAATCCAGGGCAGGTTTTGTTTCTGTGGTTTTGCAAGGTTTTGTGACTGCTCCCTCTATTTCTCCTCCAGCCACCCTTTCTTAGCTTTGGGACTCAACTCTACAGTGATGACTGCAACAGTGAACCACGAAGGACATAGTACAGTTGTGTACTTACCATAAATGTAGATGTTCAAGTGTGTTCACTGTTGCAGTCTGCTACCCTCCCTCCTGTCCTCTTTGTTTTTTTTCCTTGAGTATTGTCTGTTGTGAGGTATTTTGGCTGCTGAGGCTTTGGGCATGGTTTTTTTAGCCTTTCTGGGCACCTGACATCTGGGGCAAGAAAAATCAGATATGGCATCAGCTGAGGTCTTTATACCTTCCAGCGCATTGACGTCAGGATAAATGTGACCTCAGCTGATGCCCGATCCAGACTTTGGGATTCTGGCCGATCGGGGGCTGCTGCTGGCAGGAAGAACCCTACAGTGATGACTGCAACAGGGAACACACTCGAACATCTACATTTATGGTAAGAGTACACAACTGTACTCTCTGGCTAATTGAGCTGTCACTCAGTTTGCACTGCCACCACATCTCTCTTGCCTCCAATTTTTCTTCCCATGGCTCCCCCTGGGATTTCATGTAATACTTTCAACTACCTAAAATTGAAATACATGATCTGAATACTCCTTAACATGTTTTCCATCTTCATCTTATTAATATCAGCAATGTGCTCATATAGCCTCTCAGAGGCTTCTCTTCATTTTACAAGTATAAAACACTACACACATTAGACATGTAGTGGTATAAACAACCCCCTTAGTACCACAATTATAATATGCTTTACTTTTAAGGTCAATGCCATTACCAATGGACAAGGTGTTATCCTGTAATATATGCAGACACTGACTGCACATATTACATCTTCATGCCCCCTTCATAACCTTTGTCAAAATTAAACCTTGCTTATTAATTTCTAACATTTTGATAGTATTCCCTCTCTGTAAACTAATTTAGGTGCCTCCCCAAGTTTTTTATCTAGTTTATTAGTGTATAGAACAATTTCCCAATTTTTTATTAAAATGTCCCATATTTCTTGACTGTCAATATTGTGGGTCATAAAAAATACCCTTTGCACACCTGTGGGTTTTGGTTGTTTTTCTTATTGGACAAAACTAGCTTTCTCCCCGTTAATGGCTTCGGCACTTTTCTCTTACAAATCACTTCATTAGCAATAATGTCTGTCAGTTTTAAAGATAATCCCATCCTAAAAATCATAGTTTTTAAGATGCCATTTTGGTAAGAGGTGGTGTCCTCCAACACTATTTTTGCTAACTGTGCCATTTGTCCTTTTATTAGGGTTCTTTTCTGAAAAATAAAAAGATGACAGAAAAATCAAGCAAAGTATTAGAGCAGCTGGGGTGTCTGTAAATACTAAAGACAAATTTACCTAGTTGGTAATCTTTCCTAATTTACAAGTCTAGGAACTTTAACTTGTGTAGCAAATGTTCATGAGTAAATCTAAGAAACACAGTGGACAACTTAATATAATTAAATTCCCCCAGTTTCTCTATAGAATCTTTCCCAAAACTGCATATGTCATCCAAAAACCTCTGGTAAAGTTCCAGCTTTGTCCAAACAAAACCAAAGACATATTCTCTCTCCCAATGGGTCACGACAAGGTTTACATATACTAGTGTGCATACTGCATCATTTGCCACACCCTTACTTTGCTGGAAATACTTGCCCTCAAAGAAAATGAAGTTGTTAACAAATACACTTCAGTTGGGTAAATATATCAGATGTTATTTGGGTTAAGAAATCCCATGAGTCTTACAATAAGTATTTCTTTAAAAGGTTTTAATTTGCAATAAACATACCTAGAAATGGAGTCAGTTTTTGACCTGGTTGCATCTACTGTGGGTAGAAATGTTGGGTTTAAATAGTTCTTTATATTGTTTGGTATACCAGAAATACTAGAGATAAATGGTTTCTCAATACATCAAATACTTGTATGCATGTTCATCTATTTGTCCCTGCATTAACAAGTCAAAAATCATTGCATCACTTTTTTGATATGCTAAGTGAATTTCCTTAACAGTAATATTACTCTATGAATCTTCATCAAAGAGTACATTTTCACCACATATTGCATTTGATCCATTATTAGTACCCCCACCACCAATATGGGGTTTTACCCTCATCATTGGTGCAGACAGCTGTGGGTTCTATTCCCACACCAGGTAGGTTGATTGCTGACACTGCAGTACATAAGGGGCTGCTGCCCTCTTGAGTGCACCATCATTTGGATGAAATGTCAAAATGAGGCCCCGTCTGCCTGAGTTGGTGGTAGCTCAAGTGAAAGTAAAAGATCCTACAGCACCTACCAAAAATGAGTAGAGTGAAATTTACAATTTTTACATATTTACATTTTTATACAATATATAATTTCTCTTTCCTTCATTATGTAATGACAATTATTTTTCACTTATCCCATTTGCTCTTATTAGACCCCCACTCCTTTTTTCATAACCATCCAATTTTTCGTAATATTGTTGCTAACCCATTTCCTATTAACACAATTTCATTTATGCCTTCATTCAAAATAATCCATATGACATAAAACATCTTTTTATCTACCTTTTCAACAAATTATTTGATTTTGTTCTTATGATTCCCATACTGAATCATGTCCATATTTATATTATTTGCTTCATTAATATCTTTACATAATTTTCCCATAGTTTAACTATATTTTTACATTTAAAAAATAATATAAAAGAACATGCTCTGTAGTTTCTTCTTTTCTACAATATAAAGATATTCTTTCACTTATCTGTTTATATGGCATATTTCCTTTTCTGGTAGTTTATCACCAGTCTACATAAAAATCTTGACATTCTATTTTAATTACACTATTCAATTTTTATTTTTACAGCTCCAATCTTTTCTTCTGTTAACTTTGCTCATGGGTTAACGTAATAGGTTCATAGGTAGGTACTAGGCTATTGGCCCTAGGGTCTATATAAGCCTAGCCAAAGGTACCCTGGCTTTCCCCACCCAAGAAAATTATTTTCCTGTGCCCCTGTCGAGCAGAGCCACAGAGGTGATCCCTGGGGTGAATTTCCTATCTCCCATCCAATCATCAAGATTTTCCTTGAAGAGTGCTAATGAGGAGCTTTGTTTGATATAGATAGGTAGTTTGTTCCAGAGTGTGGGAAGTCTCTGGGACAGGAATCTATCCCTCCAGTATGTTCTGTTTATTGTGGTGATGAGGTTTAGGTCCCTAGAGCGTGTAGCTCATAGGGCTTGGGATTTCTTTAAGTGGAGCATGTCTAAAAGCTCTGGGTTTGACATAGTTTTGTGTGTTAGGCAGAGATCGCCTCTGAGTAGGCGATATGCAACGGAGTAAAGCTGCAGTTTTTTGAGATGGTCTGCCTAGGGCATCTCTTTGAGGCCGGTAATCCTCTTTGGGAGGTATTTCTGTGGCCTTTCCAGTTGCTGTAGGTGTCTTGTGAGGTACATACAAAAACGGGCATTGTACTCTATAATGGGTCTAATGAGTGACGAGTAGAGGGGAACAATGACCTCTTTTTTCCTGGATGAGAAACCTTTTGTGATGAGGTGTGCCACGTAGAAGGATTTCCTGACTACTGTGGCGATGTGATTATCAAAGGAGAGACTACTGTCCACCTGTGTCCCAAGGTCTCTTATCACACTTTCGGTGTTAAGTAGACTACCACCTATGTGGTAGTTCATGGGTACTGAGTTTTTATCAAAAGGGATGACAATGCACCTTTTGGCATTGAGCTTGAGGCCATGGCTTTGACACCAGGCATCTGTCTCAGTGAGGCCCTTTTGTAGGATGTCCACATCTTTTGGAGTTTCGATTATGGCTCCTAGTTTGCACTCATCTGCGAACTTCGTTAGCCAAAGACCTTCTGTGTTGGCTTGTACTTCAGAGAAGTAGATACCAAACAGGAGAGGAACCAGGACTGAACCCTGTGATACTCCACTTGTCACTGGTCTGAAGTTGGATTTGGAGTCTGCTACTTTCACAGTGTGGGTTCTGTCAGTGAGCCAGTTGGCAACCCATCTTGTGACATAGGGATTTATACCTAGTTTAGCGAGTTTATCTATAATTCCAGAGTGGGGGATGGTGTTGAAAGCCTTGGCGAGATATAGATAGGCTGTGTGAACCACCTTACCCTCATCTACGACTTTGGTGACTGCTTCAAAGAAGTCTATCAGGTTTAGGAGACATGATCTACCTTTTACAAACCAGAACTGGGTGGGGTCCTGAGTTTGGAGATTACCAATGTCATTGTTTATAAGTTCCATGATGATACATTCCATAGCCTTGCAGACCAGGCTCGTTAGGCTAATGAGGTGGTAGTTGACTCCCCCTTTGTGGAGTAGGATAACTGTTGCTGTGCGCCATTCAGTGGGCACATAGCCTGAGGTGAGGCTATGATTGAACATGGTACTTAGGTGGGGTGCCAGTTCATTCTGTAGTTTATGTAGAACACAGCCTGGGATGTCGTCAGGTCCCATGGATGCTGTGTTCTTGGCTTTGGATAGTGTGTTTTTTACCTGTGCAGCAGTGATTACAGCAGATCTGAGTGTTGCCATTGAGATTCTTGACATAGCTATAGAATGCTTTGTGGTTGCCTTTAGAGTCAGTGGCGATTTTGTTTTCATAACTAGCTTTGGACAATTATATGAGGGATCTCAGCTTCTTACTGAGGCTGACCAGGGAGTTTCTCCAATCATGGGATTTTACTCTTTTTTGCAACAGTTTCTTTCTTCTGTTGTAGAGTTTGTTTATGGCAGGGGACCACCAGATTGGCTTCCTGTTTTTGGAGGATAGCATCTTGGTTCTGTTAGGGATTGCACGATCCATGCACTCATGTAAGTGCTTATAAAGTGCATTTATGTAGGATTCAGCAGTCATACCTCTATTGTCCATCAGCATGGGTGTCGTGAGGTTTGCCACTTCTGTCTTAAGAAGCATGAAGTTGGCTTTGGAGAAAATTTTTACTGTGGTTTCCCTAATGGGGGGTGGGGGGGATGTGGATGTCTAGGGTGATTAGCTTGTGGTCGGATCTGACCAACGAGGAATTGACCTTTGTTGTGGAGCACCTGTTGCCCATGTTGGTAATAGCCAGGTCTAGGATATTGCTGCCCCTGGTGGGGGTGTGGATAAGTTGATCCATGGCATTGGAATTTATGAATTCCAGAAAATGTTGAGCACAAGAATTGGTACATGAGTAGTTTTCACAGTTAATGGTAGGGTAGTTGAAATCGCCCATTATTAGGGTGTTAGGTTGAACCCTAATATTTTCCAGTGTATTAAGAAATGAGGAGTGGGAATCCTGGGTTATGGCGGGGGATCTGTAGCAAGCTACAGTTCGGATTGTGGTCTTGCCCAGAGTTAGTTGCACTTGGATAATCTCGGATGCATTATGCTGAGCAACTAGCCTGGAAGTGTGGATATCCTTAATGAATATGGACATGCCTCCGCCTTTAGTGTTTCAGTCCAGGTTAGGTGGCCGAAAGGTGTGGTATGAATTATAGCCTGGTAATGCAGGGGTACTCTCTTGAGCCTTGAACCAGGTCTCTGTCACTGCACAGATGTTGATGTTCTCCATTTTAAGGAGTGCCTCGAGAGAGTGCATTTTGAGGTTTAGACTTCTAGCATTGAGTAGCAATACCCTCAGATTCTTCTTCCCTGTACCTGTTAGGGTGATGAATTTGTCATTTGAACCTTGCCTAAAAAGGCACTATATGCATGGCTAGAGCCTTAGTCAGTATCCGGAATCCCAGGGGGCGACAGGTGCAGGCCATCTCTGGCAAAACATCGTGGCTTGTCGATCATGTCATCCCAGGCAGACAGATACTGGATCCCCTTAGAATGACACCAGAAGCTTAGCCAATTTTTGAAGCCAATCATTTTGTCCTTGTACTGTGGTATCATTCTGGGTGATGACAGGATGCTTCTCAGGGCTAGGGTCATACTTGCCTGGGCTACAAGATCAGAAAGCTCCTCCATGTCTCTTTTCATGTAGTCCAGGGAGGTATGTCTCAGGTCATTCACATCAACATGGACAATGACAGAGTCATATTTATACTTGCTGCGGAGTGACCTGAGTGCATGAGTTATGTGGCGGATCCTGGCACCCGACAGGCAGCTGACAGTAATTTTCTCCTTGTTTAGCCTGGTGAGTGGAACATCAGTGTACCTGACTATAGAGTCACCTATGACTACAGTGTTGGGTACATTGTTATGCCTTATGGGCTGTGGTTGAGTGGCACACTGAGTTTGTGGGCTATGTGTCATTTGGGTTGTGTTGGGGGGGTGGAGGTTGCTTGTGTTTCTGATTTGGTGGTCCCTGTTGCTTGGGCAGGTTTTTACTGAGAGCCTCCGCAAATGTTGTTGTGCGTTTTGTGTTTCTATGTGTGTGTGTTTTGGTGGTGTAGGTTTTGAGGGACTATGTGCTGAGTGTGGTATGGTGCAAGTGTTTACCTTCTCCTCTTGACTGTCTAGGCCAGTCTTTGGTGAAGAGAGCTTTGCTTCCAGTTTGGCTATATAAGTGCATCTCTCACAGGTTGTAGTGCTGGGTGGTAGGAGGAGAGGGTTGTCTGTGTACATGAGGCAATTACTGCATTGCCCCAAGATACCCAGATTCATCAGGTAGACAGGGGAAAACACCAGGAGCTGACCCTTAGACATGCCTGGATAGGTGCTTATTTGTTAAGTACTAGAAACTGTTTTCCTCTAGACAGTGAGGAAAGTTGAGTGCTGTAGTAATTTGTAGATTATTTAGTGCTTACAATAAGTTCTGAACAAGTGCTGAAACAAAAAACTGGCTAGTTCTAAGAAACAAAATTAAGCTAGAAGGCTTCCCTCCAACACAGAAAGGCTTGGGGGCCTAGAAGCCTACAAATATTCCTGGACACAGGAAATCTATATCCAGGCTAGACTACCCACAGGAAAGACAGGAAACAAGCTTAGAATTTTTTTTTTCTTTTAGTGGAAAGAGAGAAAGGAGTAGCAGAAACTAAGCTGATTGGCCTTCTCAAATGTTCTCCCTGTACTGGGTAGAATGAGGTAATGACACTAGACTGGGAGGAGGGTCCCAGATCAAATTTACACTAGGGGTGGGCAACTGCAAAGCCACCAGCTATAAAAACACCATACCAACAGGGAGGAAGGGTGGGAAACAAACTGCAGAAATGTTTATCACAGCAGAAAAGCAGCAGTGAGCCTTTAAATGAAAGTTTTAAACAGCTAAAGGAGCCTCTAGAGAAAGCGTTTAACTGCAACAAGTTATCAGGAAACAAACAACCCAACAGATGCTTAATAAAAGTGGACAATTTCCAGTTAATACCTCACACATAGTGAAACTAGCTAGAAAAATATACAGTACACAAAGTGCTATAAATAACAAAGAAATAAAGAACAAAATAAGCAAAAAAACAGGATACTTAATGTTATATATTATATCATTATATTTTTGTACCACAATTTTCTCACTTTTTCATTTTCCTCAGTTTTTATCTTCCATAAAAATATGTTTTCTTGGTAATGTTTCATGTTTTCATTTACACATTTTCTGTCTCTTAAATCATTTGTCATTTCCCCAAATTTTTTATATTTACATACATTTATAACCAATTTCTCATTTTTTCATTTAACATTTTATATAAGTTCAATGAAACACTGTGACAATTGGATTAATTAAACTGAAGCCTCTTTTTTTATCTACATCAAAATCCCCCTTTTTATGGGATTATTTTGAACCCCATATACATGAAAAAAGTGACCTGTAAAACTTCTATTATTGGCATCATACATACAATTACTAAATATGCTAATTTTCCTGTTAAGACAAAATGTATTAAATAAACCATTTTTCTAAGTGGCAACTTATCATCATCAGCCCCATTTTTTACAATGGGTCGGGGTATTCTGTTAACTGTCGCCATCTGTCTCGATTCAGTTCTACACTCCTGCCTTCTTCAACACTCATTCCTGACTGTCACAGATCTTTTTCACACAATCCATCCACCTCTTTGCTGGACGTCCTCATTTCATCTTACCTCCTTCCTGTCTGTCCCAAATCTTCCTCACCAGATTGTCTTCTGATTTTCTGCACTTGTGCCCGATCCACTGTAATCTGTTCTCTTTGATCTTTTCTGCAATTGTAGCTACTTTGGTTTCTGCTCTTATGTCCTCATTTCTTTGTCTGTCCCACAGTGAGCATCCTACCACCCATCTCAGGTACTTAATTTCCATCACCTCTAGCTTCATCTGTTCTGCCTTTACTGCCCTTGTTTCTGTACCATCCAGTAGTACTGGTTGCACCACTGTCTTGTACATGTTACTTTTCAGCTTCTTTGTCATTCTTCTGTTATTCACTACACTTGAGACTAGCCAGTTGGCTGCAGCCCCTCTGATTCTAGCTTTGACCTCTTCATTCAGATTTCCCTTCTAGCTTTGACCTCTTCATTCAGATTTCCCTTCTCCTCAACCACTGCTAACAGATACTTGAAGATTTTTACCTGTTCCACTGTCTTCCTCTCTGTCTTATCTGTGCGCAGTTTCATTCCATGTGCTGTAGTTTTGCATTCCATTCCCCTATACTTTGCTGAAGTTCATGCTCAGAGTCTGCCTGTAATGCCCCATTGTCTGCATACAGCAGGTTTGTTAATCTGTCCCCTCCGATATGTTTGCTAATGTAGTCCATCAGTAGTATGAACAGCAGTGGGCTCAGAGCTAAACCTTGGTGTAATGCCACAACAACTGGGAAACTCTCTGTGCGGCATAACACTGTTCATACTTGAGTCATTGGGTCCTTGTACATAGCCTACACTAATTCTACCAAAGTTTCTGGGACTTCAGACCACTAAAGTACTGCCCAGATCAGCTTTCTTGGGACCTTGTCATTTGCTTTCTCCAAGTCTAGGAATGGGCAGTTGAACTCTGTCCTAATTTCTAGCTTCTTCATGACTATCTGTCTCTCTGCAAACATCTGGTCAGTTGTGCTGCATCCTGATCTGAATCCAAACTGCTCATCTCTCATCAGTGTATATGCATTTATCAGCGTATATGCATTTATCAATCGCCCTCTACAGAAATTTCATGCAATGTGGTAGGCGTTTAATGCCTCTGTACTGCCCACAGTTGAGGATGTCCCCTTTGTTTTTGTACACTGGCATGAGTATGCTTATTATCCAGTCATTTGGGATATGCCTTTCTCTCCACACTGCTATGATTACTCTCAGGAGTCATTTCTCCCCCATCTCACCCAGCATCTTTTATCATATCTGCTGTGACCTCATCTGAGCCTGCTGCTTTCCCTGACTTCAATTTCCTTAGTGCTTGTGATGCCCGTGCACTGGCCCAGCAGTCAAGGAGCCTCCGTCCTCACCACTAACACCAGTGAGGGCCGTCCATATAGGGAAAGGATAATAAATACACACACAGTAAAGTACAATTTCCCTTAAGAGCACACAGAGATCACTGTCTGGGGCTGGTTTCTCCCTTTCCAGGTCCCCAATAAGACTGCCCAATGGCACAGCTATAGGGTCCAGTTCTCAGCTTAGTGGGCAAGCTAAAACCTCCAGCACCCTCTTTGTCCAACCAGTGCTTCATGTCCCTGCCCAAGTTGCTGACACACACACACTTTGAGATAAGAGTTTATACAACCACACAGACACTCCTGGGGAAGGCTTGCACAGGTTCTCTAGCTGTGCCCATTTTACCCAGATTATATGGTGGAAATCACTGCCACCACCCAATGAATATTTATCACCTATTCAAAGGCCCTTATTAAAAGGTGTCCAATTATTACTGTGCAATATTACTATCCAAATGGTAAGTGTGACTGAACAGCAAAGCTTATTTGGAGTGACTTGGTACAGTATCACACACATATATATATATATATATATATATATATATATATATATATATATATATATATAGATATACGCCATGTACTCTTAGAGCTTAAATTATCTCTACACAAAACAACCACAGTTGAAAGGTTTAAAAATATTTAATAATAAAAGCACAAGACAATACTTCTTACTATACAGTGCTAGTCAAGACTTCATAGATCACAGAGAAATGATTAAAATAATACAGTGGAAAAGTTCTGACATCACAGAAAAACAATTAGAAGAGAAACATTAAAGTCTAAGATCCTACTTACATATAGATACAGGCAGTGTTGGTGAGTCGGATGTTCTCAAGACAAACGCTCTAATGCTCTCATTTTTTTTATCCTTAAATTGATAACTCAGTACCTCTGATTCATTTCAGATTATATCATTTCTTTCTGGTTCCCAGGCTAACAGACTCTCAGAGGTTAATAGCCTCTTTGATCTTGCAGCTATTCAGGAACCAGAGCAATAAAAGAAATTATACATGCAAATTCTAGCCATTAACTCTGGCCTCAAAACAGTAGGTAGAATTCCTTCATCCAGACATATCGGCTCCGAGTTTTGACATCAAAGACAGTCATAAAATGCTTGACTTAGCTTTCTTACAGCAAAGTACACTGTTGTTACATGTTTGCAGTTCAATATCCAATGAAGTTTTTTCACATTTAAGAGAGCAAGCCTGTGGCTTACATTAATATTTACAAATGACAGAATTATCTACAAAACTATCTGGCTAGGCTGGCAGCCTTTACCTATCTTCACAGTGCTATTCTTACTTCTAGTGTGGACTCCTCTTCTCTCATTGTAGGCTGTTTCTGGGGAAGTCCAGCTTCTATGGGGTTTCTTCATTCAGAAGCTGCTGGAAATACTCCTTTCATCTGCTCTTGATGCCCTGTGGACTGCTAAGCAGGTTGTTGCCGAAGAATGGCAGCACCTCCAAACAGCATGTGTTAGGACTACAGAACAGATATGTGACCGAGTCAGGTATGTAAATAAGGAAAGCCGGTGGTAGAATACAGAAGTCCAGGAAATATACAAAAGAAAGGCATGCAGGAAAAAAATGGGAGACAGAAAAAACTGACCAGGCTAAGAAGGAATACTGGTTGGCTAAGAAAGCAAAGAAGAGGACATCAGAGGCACTCTACCAACTTCTGGAAAGGGACTCATTAGGTGGCACAAAAACTATCAGGTTGCAAGGCAAAGACAGAAACATAAAGCAGATAGACACACTTCATAAGGTATGCCAGATGACATCAAAGGCAGATGGAAGGAGTATGACAACTTATATGTTTTCCAAAAATTACAAATTTCCTTTATTTCTTCTATTTTTTCCGGTGATCTCTACTTGCATTCCTATTTCCTAATCGTATACCTAGTACAGAAATCTCACTCATTGTAAACTGTATACCTCCTATCTTTACTGTATCATTCAGTCCTTTAACTTTTATCTTTGTTTAAAGTCATGCCTACTGCTTTTAGGCATTCACACAAATATACTTCTTTTATGCAAACTTTATTTTTGTAGAAAATCACATTTGTTATTTTTTCAGTTTGATGGTCATGATGTCATTTCCTGTTTAGTAAGTTATTTAAGGAACTGGAAATCATTTGAAAATGTTTCTGAGGAAGTTCACGTATTAAACAGTGGATGAAAGTGCTAAATTTTTGGCTTCTGGTTTACTTGGTTTTTTTTTTGCCAGCAGGTCTGCAGTTCATTTTTTCGTTTTGTTTGGTTGTCAGCATTTTTTGAGGTTTGTGGTCCAACTGGTGAATCACCATGGCAGCTGAGAGTGCCAATTTAAGCAGTCAAGACAGTCTTTTGGACTTGACTGTGTATCTAGTTCCTGCCAGTGGTTCTAGTCCTGCCAGTGGCTCTAGTCCTGCCAAGGTTATGGGAGAGAAAACCCAAGAAGAACTTATCGCTTTTATTGTTCAAACAGTCAAAGACACTTTTGTTTCCACCATGTTCAAGGAACATTCTAAGTTGGATATCGCTAGTGATTCTGCAAGCAGTGTGGCTGGTTCAATCAAAGGCACTAATGAGAAGTCTTTAACAGCTACAGTTTTAGATTTACCGCCAGACGACACAGGAAATGATGTCACAGCTAGCACTAGCTGTTTAGCTAAAGCATCGACGACGGTGTTGAACACCACAAACAAGGGAATAAACGAAAGCAATGTGTGGGATTACATTTGCAAATCTTTCAATAATACGTTTGCTGATGTTCAAGTTCAAGCATCTGATTCAGCAGCAAGTAAGTCGATAAATGATAGTGCTTATACTGACACTATTAACTGTAAAAAGAGCATATATGACCTAGAAAAAATGGTTTTCAGGTTTGTCACATTAGAGCTAGAGGTATCCTATTTGAGTGAATGTATAAATAGGAAAATTGTGCCTCAGGGCTTAAGGACAGCCAAGTTCCCTAATTGTGTAACTTTTGGTGATGAACTGAGTACCAAACTCATTGAGCTTTATAACAATACTGGCATCACCATGATGGGTTTTTTGGTTGAACACTATTTGAAAGAACTTGAGACTATTAGGGAAAATATTAAAACACTAGATGTGAAAATCAAATGCTTTAGATGTTTTAAAGATTATATTCTTTTATACAGCGGTGTAGAAGCGAAGGCTGACAGGCACCGGGCTTCCATTGTGACTAGGAAACAACATAAACTAAAAAGAGACATTTTGGCTTATCAGGCCAAACATGCATATTTATTACAAGATAGGGTAGAAGACCCTTCTGTTAAGATCTACAACAGCAGTGACAGTGGAAGTCCTGCTTTAAACAGTGGGGCTAAGGAAGCCACAAATACTATAGCATTTTCAACAACAAATGATGTTGGTTCTAGAGGTTCTGACAGGAACATTGGACACAACAGTGTATCTAATGGAGAAGTCGGCACCACTTCTGACTTTAACAACCAACATTCTAGCAATTCGTCTAATGGAAATTATGCTGAAATACTTGTCAATGGAAAGCAGGGACCTAACCAAGGCCCTTTTCCGCTGGCAGTGCCAGTCAACAAACAGACTCAGAAGTGGAACAATACGTCCCACAACAAATGGAAGGGGAAAGGGAGAGGGAGATACCCCAACCAGAGGAAATACAAGTGAATACCACAAGACAAGCTGAAGATTTTAGCATCAATGTTATTAATTTATCTGGAGTTGCTTTATCCACTGAAACTGTTAATGTTTTGAAAAAAGGTTTTTCATTTATACCTAATAATAGAGTGAATATTGGTAGATTGTTAATAGATTTTAGATTATATTTAAGAAAATTGAACCTACAGTATATAATGCATGATGTATTGGTCACTGTTCAAACTCCTTCCATGACTGGGCTGAAAAAAGCTAGTACTTTCAACCCCCCACTGCATACCACTTTGCAAATGTTTCAAAATCAATGTGAAAATGAGTTTCGCAGGATGACAGGTTGTGTAACTGGTGACAATCTAAGTTCCTCTGAAAAGGGAGCTTTGCAAGATTTATGCAAAAATTCTGATATTAGAACAATGAAGGCCGACAAAGGGGGTAAAATTGTGGTCATGGATACCATTCAATATAATGAATCTATGACAGACATGTTAAGTGACAGTGAGACATACAAAGTGACTAGTGTCAATGTTGTTAAAAAAAGTGTTCCGAGTTGATACACTGTTGTTTGACATGTTTAGCCAAGGAGAATTAGATCATCAGAGTTATGAATATTTGTTGGTCGAACACCCAAAATTGGCTACATTATTTGGCATTCCAAAATTACATGTTGACCAGCATAACCCACCTTTTAGACCTATTATTTCCGCAAAGCATTCCAAAACTGAGAATATATCTATTTGGCTTGACTATATTCTGAATCCTATTGTACAGAGAACTAGATTTTACATCAGAGATTCTTGGCATTTATTGGAAGAACTAAGGAATATAGATGTTTCATCTAGTTCTGTCAGTTTTGCTACTCTTGATGTCAAGTCCTTATATACTGCTATCAAACAAACAGAAGGATTAGAATATTTGAGGGAATACCTGACTTTATATTCTGATGTTGAGAAACACAAGGTTAGCACCATTTGTGATCTAATGGAGTTAGTCCTAGAGAATAATTTCTTCAGATTTGGTAAACATATTTATCAACAGATTTCAGGAGTAGCAATGGGAGTGAGGGTGGCACCAGCTTTTTCCAATTTGGTTATGGCAAATTGGGAGCTTAAATTTTTGGTTAAACATCATCTTTTCAATAGGGCGCTTGCATATTTTAGATTTATAGATGATTTACTTTTTTTGTGGAATGGCACTTTTGAAGAATTTTCTGACTTGGTGACTGATTTGAATCACAGTACTGACTTCTTGGTCTTCAAATTGAGTGGTTTTGGGGATAACATTCCCTTTCTTGATGTCCTCCTTAGTATAGATACAGTTAATAACACATTGAAAAGTCAAATATATAGGAAAGAGGTTTTTGCGAACCAGCATTTACACAAGGGCAGTTTACATCCCACACATATGAAAAAAGGAGTAGTGAAGGGCCAAATAATTCATTTGAGTAGGCTCACCACTGATGATGATGTATTTCAAAGTGAAGTAGGATTTTTAAGGTCACTATTCTTGTATAAAGGTTATGCATTAGACTAGATTAAAAAAAATAGAGAAAGAGGTAATTTCTTTAAGGAAGGGGGTTGCTAAACCGATTCTTCTTTCTAGTCAGATAGGTTTAAGTTCTGGTTCCCAAGTTTTAGAGAATACCAGTAGTTACCACCTAGTGTTCCCTTTACCGATTGTTGACGAAATGTGGTTCATTAGGGGCATCATCGTTAACAATTGGAAAATGATATTAGGAAATAAAGATTTGGTTGGCACTTTAGGGATGAAACCCACTTTCACTTACAAAAGAGTTAAAAACTTAAAATCTATGCTGGAGATAGATCATTATAGGTATCAGGACACGACAAGAGCAGCCAGTATTAAGAGGGGTACTTAAGCATGCAATAACTGTAGGCAGTGTAGATTTATTAGTAACATCACTAGTGTATTCATAAAATCTCTTAATTACACCATTTGGTCTAAGAGTTATTACAATTGTAATTCTGATTATCTTGTTTACATCGCCAATTGTGTTTCATGTGAACATTATTACATAGGAAAAACCAAAAGGCTTCTAAAAAGAAGAATCTATGAGCACAATTTGGCTATAAAAAACAAAGATTAGTTTAATTCTTTGGCCAAACATTCTTTAACATGTAGAGACTTTAAGAAATTTCAATTTTCAGTTTTGGAAAAAATTAACACTAGTGAATTTGGAGGAGATTTAAACAATGTCTTAGAATGCAAGGAGACATTGTGGCAACTTTTGTTGGGGACTGATAGGTTGCCTGGCCTCAATGATTACATTAATTTAAAATGTTTTTTTAAATATAGATAGGTGTTTGAGACCATATGCATGTGATCCATGTGTGTTTTGTGTAAGGTGTACATGTGTGTACACATACATGTTCATATCACTCTGATTCCCTTCAGAGACTTGATATGATTTACATTATTCATATATATACATTTTTTTTGGTTTATACATATATTACATTTTATATATATTATATTATATACATTTTGGTGTGTGTACTTGTGTGTATATATCATCACTATTTTTATATTGTCATATATATTTTTAAGACATTTATATATATATATATATTTTCACATGTGTATTTTATATTTTCATAGTGACTGTTTGGTCCTATATTTGTGTGTGTGTGTGTGTGTGGGGGGGGGGGGGGTACATGCATGTGACTGTTGTGTTTATGTGGGAGAGGTCTTTGGATATGCATTTCATATGCTCAAGTTGATTATTATGCTATTCACACAGCATGAATTTACACTGCATTTTTATGATTGTATTTTTGCATTTATACATATGTATGTGTATATATGTGTATATGCATTCATTTGTATATATATATATATATATATATATATATATATATATATATATTTTTTTTTTTTTATTATTTGTTATCATTATGACAATACTTCATTTTTGTAGAAAATCACATTTGTTATTTTTCAGTTTGATGGTCATGATGTCATTTCCTGTTTAGTAAGTTATTTAAGGAACTGGAAATCATTTGAAAATGTTTCTGAGGAAGTTCACGTATTAAACAGTGGATG
>NC_056741.1:187513663-187553590 GCF_019279795.1 Protopterus annectens | reverse complement strand
CTAATTTTAGATGTTCCCTGTTGAAATCAATATTTGGTAAGGTAATGCTTATAGGTATTTCTTGTTCAAATAGGTAAATTAAAATATAATTGCAATACTGAAGGTATTGTTTATGCACTGAGGTGCCCCTGTGGACTTATATATATAGGGGAAAGTAAAAGGAAATTTAAAATAAGACTTCAGGAGCACATCAGGAACATTATAAATAAAAAAGAAGATAGCCCTGTGGCCATGCATTTTATGATGGTTCATAAATCTAACCCTAAGGGTTTACAAGCCACGATTTTGGAACAAGTTGATAAAGGTGTATTTTCTGATCAATTGTATATGAAAAAATTGTTGTATATGGAAAGCATTTTAATTTTGAAATATGATACTTTATCTCCCCAGGGTCTTAATGTAGAATGTAACTGGAGGCTTTTAATTTGATTTCTTAATGAATTTTTAATGTTTATTGGATAATTAATTAATGTTTATTGGTTAATTATTTTGTTTGTTATCGTATTTAAACTGAGCTTATTTTGTTATGTTTTATACTCCTTGAAGGCGTTGTGTTGAGTCATCCATGCATAAGGATTGGAGTGACTATTTTTAAAATTTTAAGGTGTATTCTTTGGTTTGTGGTTTGGGTGGGACCTGGGTTGGGGTGGATGTCACCACATTGCTATATAGTGGAGAAAGATGGTTTGTTTATTATGACATTTTAGCAGCAATAGGTAGCAGTGTTACCTTAGACACTGGGTCTGACATTTTTTAGTATTTTTGGGTCACAACAGTGGAATGGAGTTATGGAAATAACCTTGAAGAGATTTTTGAATAGCTAGTGGGAAGATAGTTGCTAGGTGAGGATGAAGTCATGGTTGTGGTGAGCTTATTTGTTACTACTTCTGGTGGTGATGTTAGGAATGAGAGGAGGAAGATGAATAAGATGATACAGGAGGGGAACAGTATGATTAGTGCTGAAAAATCATGTAGTATGTTGAGGTGAGTTAATGTGCATCAATAATAGTGTGGAGAATAGGTAGGATTTGATGGGGAGGGAGCAGAGTGAGATATGAGAAGGAGTGTAGAACAGAAGTGAATGGGGAGATATAATGAGAACAGTTTGTGACTGTACAGTGCAGTTAGGCACACGAGAGGAGGATGAGTAGAGGAGGTAGAGTAAGAGCAGTGTAAGTATAGCTGTAGTGGGGGTGAGTGGGAATTGGGGGAAGGGTAGGAGAGCAGACTATAAACTATGCATAGTGAGGGCTGAATGGAGTAAGCTGGCCTACAGTGGACTAGGTATCTGGAAAACAATCTGCAAAACTGCAGAGACAGAGAAGGCAAGACAAGTCCTGATAATTTAAAAGGCAGTAACACAAGTTGCTAGATTACTGTTAACATACACCTAAGTTAACTGCAACAAGCAGAATTTTGCAGTACATCTGGCTTAAATTGAGGCTAGAGTAGCTGGAGAGCAACTGAGATCAGCAGAGAGCTAATTAGGTACCTCCACTGAATGCAGTTACTCCCCTCTCAGATGGTTTTCCACCAAAAACAATCAACGAGGTAGACTGTTTATGGATACAAAGACAAGGTCTTTGAACTCTAACCAGTTGAGGTGACTCAGCATTTAATTTAATTTTTATGGGCTTTATTTGCTTTTCCAGGGAAATTTTACACTGCTAGAGTACAACAAGCTAAAGTGCTAATTTAGCTTCACCTTCAGCAGTATACTGGCTGTGGATGTGGGCAAGGGTGGGGGGGTGACCCTCCATTTGATTCAGTATGACAGTAAAGAACACCTTGATGTAGAAGTGAGAGAAGTTTAATTTGACTCTTGGAACCTGCCTTACATACATTTTAACTGAAGGTATTTTTCTTTTTGTGCTTTTGAAAGTGGAGTGGAATGCAGCTGTAGAATTTATTTATTTGTTTTTGTTTGCCAGGAAATTCTGACTAGGTAATACCCATTTTCAGCAGATGCCCGGGGAGAAAAGCTCAATTTGCTTCCACTGTATTATAATAAGTTCCACTCAAGCACAGAGTAGTTACATTTCTATTAAAACTTGTACACAAACAGCAGTTACACTTCTATTTACATTTATACACAAACAGTAGTTAGATGTATACATTCTTTTTTTTTTTCAAAACAGGTTTATTGTTTTAACATATAAGAGAAATATCATAACAATTTTATACAAGTAATTAAAAATAGGTATTATTATAATATTCAAACAAAACAACTAAAGTATTTACAAAGACATCCACTACAATCAGATCAATTAATTAAACTAAAATACCATGCTATTGAAATTAAAATTCTTTTAACAAATTTTGTAAATTATCCCATACAATAAAATAAGATGTTTTTCTATTTGTTCTAGTCCTAATTGTGTTTATTTCCATATGGCAATAACCACTATATTCATAACATTTTTAAATTCATTGAAAGTAAGAGGTGTATCTGAAAATCAATTTCTAGTTATTATTTTCCTAGCCACTGCTAGAATAGACCATAACAAGGGAAGCTTAACCTTTTAACACTTTGAGGTACAGGTGTGTTGAATAATATAAGAGATTTAGAAATAATGAAATTATCTGTAAAAAGAGCCTGCAAAATTCATTAATTGACTTCCAGTATTCTTTCAATTTTATACAGTCATAAAACATATGAGCCCAGTCAGCATTAATTTCTACATTACATCTCTTACATAGGTTATCTTTATTATTTATTTTATTCATCATCAAAGGTGTATAAAAAGATCTATGTAAAAATTTCCATGTATAAAGTCTCCAGACAATGGAAGACGTAGTTCTATAAGCAGATTCCAATATATATTGTTTATCTTGTTGATTTGGTGGGTCCCCATTAATAGAAGTGAAATAATTCCAGTATGAATCTACACTGTAAAAAGTTTCTTGTCTGATAACTTTATGTATGTATGAAAGTTTACCTTTATCAGAAACTTTATGTTGTAAATTTAATATGAAGTAATCAATCAGTGTTAGAATAGATTCTTTAACAGTTATAGACATTAAATCTATTTTATTAATGAGATGTTGTCTAAAGGTCTAAACCTCTAACCAGCAAGTTTCTCTTAGATCAAATTCTTGTTTTAAGAAATCTAGATTTTTAACTTTATTATCAGATATCAACTGATACCAGTACTTTAGATCATTATCTATAGCTAAATGAGTTCCTTCAGAAGTAGATGACAAAAGCATACCCTGAGTATACATTATAGGAAATACAATAAAATTCCATTCCTATACTTAGGGTGCATGAATATAAAGTTACGATAACTAATGATAATATTTAATGGGTAACAAACCATATGTTTAGGTGTAATAGGTGAAGTACAAAATTCCTTTAGTAACCATAACATGGAGTTATTTACAATCATATTTTTATGTGTTAAGGAGATTTTCATGGAGTGTATACTAATTAGCTCCCAATAATCTTTCCATTTTGTGACATATGACTGATCTATTAATAAAGTAATAACTTTTACAATAGAAGAGATAGTATATAAATTAAAGTCTGGAAAAGAAATACCCCCTTGAGACCAGCTATTAGTATGTTTCTTTAATGCAATCCTAGGTCTATTAGGTGCCCATAAGAAATTTAACATTAGTGTGTTCAGTTTCTTGATAATTAGTTTTGTAGGTGAAAGTATTATTGATTGTATTAAGTATAAAATCTTGGGGAATATTATCATTTTAATAATTGTGTCTCCTCCATAGTAAAAAACATATTATTCCAGGTATTAAAAAGATTTTGTATATTAAGAAAACAGGTATTATAATTATTATATATAATAGATTTAATATCTTTAGATAGTATTATACCTAAATAAGTTATCTGACCTGAACTGGGTACATATTTAGTAAAATCACTAATGAGAATATTTTTTCGTGTATATATAGGTAGTATTTTAGTTTTTTTCTTCATTGAATATTAAACCAGAAATACTTTTAAAATTCATCATGTTATCAAATAGAGACTGTATAGAAGAATTAGATCCTGCTGATGTAATTAGAACATCATCTGCAAAAAGTAGAATTTTGGATGTTGTATTTTCATCTATTTCAAAACCCTCTATGTCAGTACTGTTTCTGATCAAATTAGCCCGATGCTCCATTACTAAAGTGAATAATAGTGGAGAAAGTGGGCATCCTTGTTTTGTACCTTTAAGAATGGGTATTTTTTGTAAAACATATGTTCCTACCTTAATATAAGCCAACGTTCCTTTGTATAAATGTTCAATTAGATTTACAAATGCATCTGAGAAGTTTGTGCACTTCATTAAGGTAAACAGATAGTCCCAACTTACTGAATCAAACGCTGAACTTATATCAAGACTAATAAGTGTTAAATCTTTCTTTTTCCTATTTGCAAAATCTATTAATGTTAAAGTTCTTCTTATATTATCAAAAGTATTTCTATTTACAATGAAGCCTGTCTGATCTATATCTATAATGCCGGGAATGATTGTCTTCAATCTATCAGCAAAGATATTCATAAACATTTTATAATCAACATTAAGTAATGAGATGGGCCGATATGAAGAACATCTAGTTGGATCTTTATTAGGTTTTAAAATTGGCAAAATATGGGGGGGTTATTAACTCAGTTTGTGCCAAAATAAAAACCTTATGTATTAATGAATATGTATTTTTAGAAAGGATTTTATATATCTCTGGTATAATACCATCATTACCCAGTGCTTTGTTTGATTTAAGCTTATTTATTTGTGTAATAACTTCTGTATATGAAATACTCTTGTCCAATAGTTTAATCTGTTGTTTATTAAGCTTTTTATTCATATTTGTGGTTATAAACTCCTTTATTTTATCTTTAGGTTCCATGTTAATATTATTATGGTTAATTTTGTGAAAGTGATTTCTAAATTCATCTAGTATTTCTGGTATACTAGAAACATTCTTCTTTTTCCTTAGAGAAAAGATTTCTTTGATATGGTTTTGTTTATTCAACCTTTTGTTTTATTTTAAGTCTATGTAAGTATTTGGGACTTATTGAATAAGACAAAAACATGTATTTCTCTAAAGTTATTTTAACTTTATGAGTTAAAATTTCTTTGTATTTCTCATTTAGTTTGTTTATTTCTTCAATAACTTTCTTGTCCATAATATTTTCTTTATTATTATGTTTATAAGAGTCTAATTTACTTTGAATATCTAACAATTCCTTATCCCAAGATTTCCTTTTATTATTATACCATCTGATACTTTGTCCATATAGATATGATTTTAAGGCATCCCAAACATAAACAATGGAGACTTCAGGAGTGTTATTTATGTCTAAAAAATGTTTTACTTCTGAAAGTGTATATTCTTTATAATCTTTTAGTTGAGTTACGTATGCTGGTATCCTTTTGATCTGAACATTATGAATATTTTTAATCATGAATTCAAAAACAATTGAATTATGATCAGATATAGGACATGAAATGATTTTGGAATTAATTAAATCTGTTACCATCTGGTTAGAAATAAAGACCCTATCTATTTTTGAATAAGTTTTGTATCTGTTAGAAAAAAAGGTGTATGGTAATGATTTTGAATCTATCTGATTATTAATATCATTCAAATGATAAGAATTAGCAAAATCCTTTAAATGTTTTGCATTAGATGTAATTCTTCTCTTTCCTATAGTGGTAGTATCACTTTCATGTAGTATACAATTAAAGTCACCAGCTAAAATAATATCTCCTATAGAGAATGATATGATCTTATCAAGATGATGTTTCACTGTATTAATACCAATTCCAGGTATCCAATATACATTAATTAAAGTGTAAGTCTTCCCATTAATTTGTATTGTAACCATACAAAAATTCCTTTGTCATCCTGACAAGACTTAATGGTTTTAGGAATGGGCATACTTTTATTCCATAAAATAGCCACTCCTCTTTTTTTGAGAGTGCTCTAAACTAACCAATACTGTATATTTGTTTGTGGCTAGTTTATCAATATTTTTCAAGAGATGGGTTTCTTGTAGGAAGACTAAGTTGGCCTTATGTAAATTAATGTATCTTATTAGGCTTGCCCTTTTACATGGATTATTCAATCCATTAATGTTTAAAGAAATTCCTTTTAAAGATGTCATTTGGCATTTTAAAAACTTAAGAATCTTATGATCAAAATAACAAATAACAAGATAAGTAATGTTACATCTCCTCCTTTAGGTGTACCTTTAAATATAGCTGTATTTATTGAATCTCTTATGGGATTTCATATAGGATTCAATTTTGTTTATAGTGACAATGAATGTGCAAAATATATTGTGGATGTCAAAATTATATACAAATAACAATGAACAAGTGAAAATAATGTAAGGATTAAACCTTGCATCCAGCCTGGAGTTGTAAACTCCAACTTAGAGTAGTATTTACCACTCAAGTTAACCCCTACCCTAAGCAGCAGTCGTCAGCTACCACCTTATCAATTTAATACTAGTTATATTTAACTGAAGTTAACAGTTTTCAATTCAATTATCTAGCAAGACAAGACTACACATTTGGTAAAACAGCATCATATAAACTAAAATAAACCTTTTTTTTTTTTTTTTTTTTTTTTTTTTTTTTTTTTAAAACTGTTCATACTACTATATACATCCATGTAATATAAAACACTTGTATTCAAATAGCATTCAAATAATCTTGATGTTAGAAATCAAGAGGAGAGAAAAATAAGTTCTAACATTCATTTAAATCAAAACTTTGGCTAATATGATTCAGACATTACATATATTAGGATGCATCTATTTTCTGTCATGTAAATACAGTTAACAGCTTCCAAAAAAAAACCTTGAATTGCTTGTATATGAGCATTTACTCAAACTCATTATTGCCAATAGAATAAAATATTGTATTCATAGAAATTGTTATAAATCATACTTCATAGTTAAGCATATTCTCAGAAACATTTATATACATATCTACATACACACACATACACACACACACACACACACACACACATATATATATATATATATATATATATGTATATATATATATATATACATACATACACACATACACACACATATACACATATACATATATATATATATATATATATATATACACATGCATACACACACACACATACACACACACACACACACACACACACACACACACACACACACACACATACACACACACACACACACACACACACACACACACACACACACACACATACACACAAACACACACACACACACACACACACACACACACACACATATATATATATATATATATATATATATATATATATATATATATATATATATGATCTCACTGAGTTGTATCTTTACTGAGCACCTTCTTACATTGCTGTCCCTTCAATAAATCTGTCTGCTTTATACAAAATAATGCACAGCAAACACATTTTAGTAACCAGATTTTACAAACATGCTATACTACTGCTTTAAAATATATCACATGACAATTTCTTCCAGTATAGAGTTATAAAATTATTTATGCTTGTCAATCAGATGAATTAAATGAGATATAGTAATGTATATGTTTGAGACATAGGTTTTTAACACATATTATTAATCTGCTATTCCTGTATCTGTGATGTGTCAGTGTGATATTTAGGTCAAAGGTGAGACCAGCTGCTTTCAGCTTCTCTGTGAGAATTCTGAGAGTTGAAGCTTTTGAAGTAGCTCATGGACACTGTGCATGAGACAGCCCACATCCCAGATTGTCTCTCTTAACATTTTGGTGGGAAACTTATTAAAAACTAGTGACAAACATTCATTTAGCATTTTAAATGCATCCAAACATGACAAAACCTTCACAATGCATTCTACAGGTTATTACAGACTCTATGTAAGTGAAATCAAGCCCAAAATTATTAATAAGTAACAAAACTCAACATTTTTGTCCCAACTCAACTCCTATGCGAATCTTATTATTTACTGTGTCTATATGATCAAAAGTATTTCTATATATTAATAAAGAAAAGAAAAAGAGAGTAGAAAGTAAAAGGGTGTAAGGCAGAAATAAAAAAAATGTAAGAGAAAGCTATAAGAAGTATATACAATAGAATATTACTTACTGTT
The DNA here is from genome assembly GCF_019279795.1 of Protopterus annectens. Taxonomy (NCBI): domain Eukaryota; kingdom Metazoa; phylum Chordata; order Ceratodontiformes; family Protopteridae; genus Protopterus; species Protopterus annectens. The sequence continues at coordinate 187,545,501 of NC_056741.1, read as the reverse complement.
TATATTAATAGAGTTAAAAATAAAACATATTATTTACTATTATTTAGTTCTAATTATTATTAGTTAAAGCATGACAGATTATTTACAAACAAGCATAAGCAGTGTAATCAAGAAAGTATAATTAGGTAGTGTCATTCCTGTATCTGTGATGTGTCAGTGTGATATCTAGGTCAAAGGTTAGACTAGCTGCTTTCAGCTTCTCTGTGAGAATTCTGAGAGTTGAAGCTTTTGAAGTAGCTCATGGACACTGTGCATGAGACAGCCCACATCCCAGATTGTCTCTCTTAACATTTTGGCGGGAAACTTATTAAAAACTAGTGACAATTCATTTAGCAGTGTAAATGCATCTAAACATGACAAAACCTTCACAATGCATTCTACAGGTTATTACAGACTCTATGTAAGTGAAATCAAGCCCAAAATTATTAATAAGTAACAAAACTCAACATTTTTGTCCCAACTCAACTCCTATGCAAATCTTATTATTTACTGTGTCTATATGATCAAAAGCATTTCTATATATTAATAAAGAAAAGAAAAAAAGAGTAGAAAGTAAAAGGTTGTAAGGCAGAAATAAAAAAAATGTAAGAGAAAGCTATAAGAAGTATATACAATAGAATATTACTTACTGTTTATATTAATAGAGTTAAAAATAAAACATATTATTTACTATTATTTAGTTCTAATTATTATTAGTTAAAGCATGACAGATTATTTACAAACAAGCATAAGCAGTGTAATCAAGAAAGTATAATTAGGAATAGCATTTGAAGAACATATAAACTTTTTACAAGGAATAAATATGTTATTATTCTATTAATCATATTTTCATTACTCTTCTCTCCCTGCCCTCCCCCACCCTTTACCCACTACATAATCTAAATAGAATGTCATTGTTTAAACAAAGAAAAGAAGAAAAGATAAAGAAAAAAAATGTATCAAATTACTGACCTTATTTCTCCTCTTCAGAAAGAGAAACAAGTTGAATCACAACTTGCCATTAAATCTCCAGATATTTTGACTAGTTATGAAACAAAACATTTCTTTGCACACAGAGAATAACTTTGATTAAATCTTTTTTCAAAATATTTGTTGCTTCTTGGAAATGCAGGAACTATATTTAAAAAGATTAATAATAAAATAAAATGATGAGAGAAAAAAAACATAGTACAAATCATTTGTTTTTTAGTCTCTTCTTCTTCTCTGAAGTCTTCCACGAAGTTTCAGTTGCCAGTCTCTTTAACGAAGGACTAGCCCATTCCATTTCTTCTATTTTTTCCAAAATCTTATTTTTTGATAAACAGTAAAGCAGGGTCTAAGTCATCGAAAATTTTAGGACCATCAGGAAGGAAGATTTTAAGCTTGGCAGGAAACAGAAGGTATGTTTTAAACTGTGCTTTTTTAAGCTCCCTTATTAGTGGCAGAAAAACTTTTCTTTTAGCTATTACCATGGAAGAATAGTCATTGTCAAAACACACAGTTGTCTCATTAATCTTAACAGGAGCTTTAGCCCAAGCAGATTTAAGAACCATCTCTTTATCAAAAGATGATAGAAATCTAACTATAACTGATCTAGGATAGTTTTTGTTAGAGTTAGTATTAGCTATAGATATATGTGCTCTTTCGATACCAAAAGAGAATGCTTCTGGTAAATCTAAAGTTTTAGGGAGCCATGTTGTTAAAAAAGAAGTAATATTGTTACCTTCAATATTTTCTGGCAGTCCAAAAATCCTAATGTTATTGCTTCTATATCTATTTTCCAGGTCATCCAGCTTTGTTTGTAAATGTGTATTTTGTTTCAGCAGAAACTCAATGTTGATTTCCTCTTCTTGTATTCTATTTTCCATGTCATTCACAGCTTCTTCTATGCCTGTCATCTGGATCTTCTGTTGTTGCAGGTCTATATGTAACAAGTCTATTTGTTTTGTAGTTTTTTCTATGAAGGTGTCTATTTTAGTATCCATTTTATCCATCTTAGCAGTAAGTTGCTGGACTATAATTATCAGAGACTGAAGTTCTTTCTTGATGCTGGAGTCTTGAGAATTTGTCTTACTGGAACTCATTTCAGACTGATAAACTGACAGGAAAATTTCCAAAGTGATTTCTGACAGGAATATTATTAAGATTTCCTTTCTTTTTAGATATAGTTCAAGAACTATATAAAACAAACATATTTAGAAAGAAAATTACTTCAAAAATTAATTTTTTAAGTAATTAATTCCTGTCAGTGTAATGAAATTGGTGGAGCTGAAGAAATCTGCTGCTATCCTGTGTTCATCCTTTAAGTGCACTCCTAAAAACGACTTCTGTAGCTGTAGACCAACTACCATCAGACTACCTAAAAATGGCTGCAGAAATCATAGCCATCCCTGTGTCCATACTAATTAATGTCCATAGCAGAAAGATACATCCCATCACTGTAGAAAAAATCCTACATCATACCACTGCACAAAGGTGACACATCTACAGAGCTTAATAACTACAGACTGATAGCGATTCTCTTCCCCTCTCCAAAATATTAGAGAAATGCATCCATGTTCAGCTGATGCAATACCTAACCTCAAATAACCTGCACTCAGAAACACAAGATGGTTTTAAGTCCCAGCACAGTACCACTACTGCTCTTGTACATTTTGCCAATATAATAAACCAACACAGAAAAGAAGGTCTGCTTGTGTCCATCATATTTTTAGACTTGTTAAGAGTATTTGATACTGTCTTGTACCAACAACTGCTCCTTTTACTACCCTCAATTAGACTTTCACAATATTCCTTGTTGTGGTTTCTTAATTACCTGTCTGAAAGGCAACAAGACATTAAATGGCAAAAAGCCTACTCATCCTTTCAAACAGTTACTGCAGGTGTCCCTCAGGGCTCTACCCTGTGTCCTCTACTTTTTAATATATTTACTAAAGACCTCCACCCCTCCACTCACCATGCTAGTTTAGTTCAGTATGCAGATGACTCAGCATTAATATGTGCAGTCTCAACAATAAATAAGCTCCAAGACATTACCCAAAAACCTTTCTCCTCTATAGAAATCTGGCTGAAAGAATCAAACCTTCTACTCAACCGCAAGAAAACTAAGTTAATACTTTTCACCTAAAAACATTGCCAAAAATCAAAAGCGATCTTTTACCATAGAGTCAGCAAATAATCTATCTTAATGAAGTGCACAAACTTCTCAGATGCATTTGTAAATCTAATTGAACATTTATACAAAGGAACGTTGGCTTATATTAAGGTAGGAACATATGTTTCACAAAAAATACCCATTCTTAAAGGTACAAAACAAGGATGTCCACTTTCTCCAATATTATTCACTTTAGTAATGGAGCCTTGGGCTAATTTGATCAGAAACAGTACTGACATAGAGGGTTTTTAAATAGATGAAAATACAACATCCAAAATTCATGTGCTCAGTACACTGGGAGAGAGAGAGAGAGAGACATTAAAATAATTAAGATTGTCTGGTGGTTGAACTGAGTGCTTAAAGAGCTGTTTCTCTATACTCTGCAGATTTAAGTAGTGTTTGGCCAACATCAGTAGTGCTCCATGTTTCACAGTTGTATGTTTCTGCTTTATAGCCTTTAACCTGGAAAATAAGGCAACTAACAGGAGATATTTCTAGGTATGCAAGATTGGGATTACTGAAATGGAGGTTACATTTTAGAAGGACAGGTGGAAAATAAAGTAGCTAACAAGAGGTGTGTGTTAGCATGCAAGTTTGGGTTTACTGAAATAGAACTTTCTCAGTTAGTTCCCACTCTGTGCTACACAACATATTGTTTGTACATGTGACATTTAAGGACTTTAGAATAAGCAGCTTCAACTTTAACAAATATGAAAAAAATAAGCAATGACCCAACTCCTTTTACAAACAGAATTGTCTCATACTATTAACTGACATGGTTAGCCATCAGTTATGCTGTTCATAAAACAAAATCAAATTCCAAATTGTTTAAAATCAGGTACTACAAGGGAATCCTTCAGCAGACACCAGTATAGACATGGTAATATATATGCTAGAGTGTAGCAGTAGAGAAAAAAAACACTTAACCTGATGTAAGTGTGCAGTTCTTAAAGCAAAAGATTGGGTGCTTTCTTTGAAGCCAATGGAAAGCTGCTAATAAATTTGCTAGACATTAACAGAAGAAACAATACTTAACCAGTTTGTAACTCAGTAGAAGATTATTTGTAATTGTTTTTATTACAAGGTTGAATCAGAATGAAATAATAGACTCTAATAATAGTTCTGTTAAGAAGATTAAAAAATGCAATGTACCATACTGTAGATTGAAGCAGCTAGATAGAGTTGAGGTCACTTGGGTCATGGGGTAGAAAAGTGGTTTTGAATTTGGAGCCACAAAGGTTAAGTAGCTGGAGAACAACTGAGATGAGGGAGTGAAGGCCAATCAGGTACTTCAATGGAATGCAGTTACCCCCCCCCCCCCACACACACACACAGATGGTTTTCTGATGAAACAAAAGATTTTAAAAAATAGGAATAATTTCTGAAACAAGTAGTTAAAATATACTAATTCCTCTCTTGCAACATGAACATATGCTCCTGAAATATCCCTCCGTTGACACAAACAGCAACTTCTCTTTTATGAACCCTCAAACAACAGCACTAACAAGATACACTTGAGATTAATATCCATGTTTATTTTATTTATTTTATTTTACATTTGATATCTGGGTAATACCAGACTGGCCCAGAGCCTGTTTTCATTGGCAACCCAGGGAAAAAAGTGAGAGAAAACTTTGAGATAGCAAGAACGGTGTAGATAACAGTAGAAAATAACAATTACATCAAAATACAATACAGTGGTATTTCTAATTTTACAAATTGTTTAAAGAGAATTAGATGTAGTGTAACTACACACAAGAAAATGAATTTCAAGTTCACTATGTATACAATAAGAAAAATTAAAATTAAAAAGTTGTAAGGAGTGTTTGAAAGGCAAGGGACAGAGTGTTCTGAATGGGGGGTTAGCCTGGACTGGTACAAGAGCAGAGACAGTGATTAGAAAAGTGTTATTTTAGGTGTAGCTTGAATTTGTGGCTGTCAGTTTTGTTTTGGATGTGTTGAGGTAATAGATTCCAGGTTCTCATTATTTTATTAGAGTACAGGGCATCACCATAGCTGTTGAGGGATTTAGTAATCTTTTGAAGTAGGTTATTGAATGATTGCAGAGCCCTAGGTTTTGTATTTGTTTGGACTAGGTCATTTAAGTTTTTGGGTTTGTGGATAATGCTGTGGGTGATGTTTAGTTGGTTTAGGTGTACTTAGTTGGGGACCTGTATCCAGCTGAGCTTTTTTAAGTGTCAGGCAGTGGTGGGATCTGTGCGGAAGTTTTGTGGCAAAATTTTTCAGCTTTATTGTAGCAAGTTTCTAGGTTATTTAGATCGGTCTTGCATAGGTTCATAAAGATTTGTAAAGAGTACAAGAGGGTGGATAGTAAGTAAGATCTGGCTGTGGGTAGCCTGGAGTTGTTGATTAGGAATGGTTTGGCTCTATAGAGTGAGCCAAGTTAAATATAGACTTTTTTGATTGTTAGGGCTACATGTTTATGGGAGCCAACTTTGGATGGCATGATGTCAGGGAATCTTCTTGGGCTAGACTTATATAGGCTCCACGGCTATTAGCCTAGTACACACCTATGAACCCATGAACCTACGAATTTTAGACAGTTTTCTATAGTTACTTCTAGAAGTTTAGTTTGACCAAATGACTCAATTATAGTGTCGGTGGAGGAGTCGATAGTGGGTGGGGGATGATTGTCTCTGCCTTTATGAGTAGAGAAGAACATAAATTTAGTTTTCTTTGAATTAAAAATGACTTGGTTTGTGGTAAGGTGATTTTCTATGTTAGAGTGAGTTTTGAGTTTTTCTGAGTAGTTCAGGTAATGTGGGAGCAGAGCAGATAAAGGAGGCATTGTTGGCGTACTGGATGATAGAGGATAGTTTGGTTGCAGAGCTAAGGTTGTTGGTGAATATGATGAAGAGTGCAGGTCCAAGGATAGAACCTTGGAGAACTCTTTCAGAGATCGGTAGGAGGGGGGGGGGGTTATTATCCCATTTGGTGGATTGCTGTCTATTGGTAAGACAGCTGTGGAACCAGGATAAGAAAGGTGGACTAAGGCTGTATGTTGCTAGTTTATTGAGAAGTTTTTGGTGGAAACCATGTCAAAGGCTTTTGACTTATCAAGGAAAATAGAGGAAATGAGTAAGCCTTGATTTGTGAGGAGGTTAACAGTGTTGGTGAAACTTATCAGAGCAGTATTTGTACGATGTTTAGGTCTAAAACCATGCTGAGAGTTGGAGAGGAGGTTATTGTTAAAGAGTTAGTCTAGGAGTTGTTGATGAATACACCTTTTCAGAATTTTGGCTAGGGGACAGAGAATAGCGATGCATTGGCAGTTAGACAGGTCTGTGGAGGGGCCACATTTATGTAGAGGGCTGATGTGTAATATTTTCCAGAGGGTAGGTACATATTGATCTGATATAGAGCAGTTGATTAGTATTGATACAGGGTAACAGATAAAGAAGGCAGCTAGTTTTAGGAAATCATTTGGGAGCTGGTCTGGAGTAGGAGATGAGGGCTTTCATTTGGTTAGGAACTTTTTAATGTAGCTAGTTTGCATTGGCTTAATGGTGAAAGAGTTAGGGTTGGATTCAGTAATGTTTGGAATGGTTAAGAGTGTTTGGGTACTATTGTTTATGAGGGATGTTATAGACTTGATAAAACTGAAATTAAGCTGAGAGGCTAGGCTATCAGTAGTGTTTCTGGTTGATGGAGATGGGGTAGGGGACCTACCAGGATTTAAGAGATGCTTAATACTCTGCCAAAAGTTTTGTGGGTTGTTCTCATGTTTTTGTTGGGATGTGATGAAGTAAGATTTTTTGTCTAGGCTGATTTGCTTTTCGGCTTGATTCCTTAGTTTTGATAAGTGGTGAGGTCAGCTATATGTTGGTACTTTGATAAGCTGACCAGGCTGTGTCTCTCCCCCTAGTTAGCCAAGGAAGTTGTTTAGTTTTGGTGCAAATTTTCCTGATGGAAGCCAAGTTGTTTAGAGTTGAGAAAAATGTATTGTTAAGAGTATTGAAATGCAAAATCCAGCTGTATGGATTTTAGGGGTGTCCAGTCACATTTCTGAAGGAGAGTGTTGAATAAAGGAGATACAAAGTTTTTTGTGCTATGGATGTACTTATATATGATGTTTTTTGGGGAAACAAATATTTGAAATGCTGTAGCTCTTTTCTTCTCTGTTTTGTGAGGATCATTAACTTTGCTATTCTAACAGAAATGCAATCTCATGTACATTTCTTTTGATCTCTGTTTCAATGAGTTACTTAAAGGAAGAAAAGTGCTGTCTTATAAAATTCATATAGCTGTTAGGAATGTTGCTTTCATAAGTCACTCAATGTACTCCCATCATTTTGATAAGTCTCTTCTCTGTAACACAACCAGTTCAAAGTGAACAGAATGTGAAATGCTGATTGTTTCGGCAGTTAGGCTAATCATTCACACCTGCAAGCCATTGGCAGGTAATACTTCAAAGTCCTCCAAGTTAGTAGAACAGGGGAATTATTGAACCGCTTTGTGTTTCAAGCAAACCACAGATCTGGCAGAAAAAGTGGGGCCACAGAATAAAGGGGAGAGAAGATACTAATTCCCTCTAATGAGTATAAAAATATATATATTAAAAGGCTGTCCATACCCCATCTGTAGCTATTATTCCTGAAATTGATGCTTTATTATGCTCTGAAACCAGTCATGTTATAGGACTGTTTTTCAAACTGGATATTAGTTTTGAGGGCTCAAATGAAGGGTTTCAGGGTGTTGACAATGGTATGTTACTGAATACTTGTAGTGTGAATTTTTGCATGAAGTTGATGGCTTTAAGATTTATAATTATAGTCACACATCCGACTCTGATGAATTAGTTAATATTTTTAAGAAATCTTTTTCTTTTGTCCTTACCACAGGTTTTGATGTTGCTGACACTTTGCTAGAATTTAAATTGTTCTTAAGAAACAATAAGTTCACTCATCACAGGTCAGGGATCAGTGAATAATTTCATGTTGAATAAGAGGAGTGCGTTTAACTCTCCTTTACGTCCCACACTACCATTATTTAAAAGCTGTGTGAATCTGAGATTAGAAATTTGGAACAACTAAATAAGCACTACAGGAATCAAAAGTGTTTCAATTTAAGTAAAAGGAATATAAGTTGTATCAAGCGTCTCATAATCCAAATATACATATTACAAAGCCAGATAAAGAGGAAGGGGTTGTTATAATGGACAGAACCTGTACATCACTCAGATGCACCCATATTTGCATGCTGAACTATTTTTGTACTATCGACTCTCAATCAGGTTATTATAGCAGACCATAACATTGATTATATCTTTCAAAAATCATTAACCTCGACTATGTGGATGATGGCATTTTTGTTACCACTGATGTTAAAGATATTTTCCTAGTAATACCCCATGATGTAGGACTTGAGTGGTTTAGGGAAGCCATATGGATATTAATATCATAGTAGATTTTATAAAGACTGTTTTATATAAAAATGTTGTATTTTTTTACCATGAATATTAGAGGTGTAGCTATGGGTGCTGCTTCACTATCTGTTTTTATTAACTTCATAGCCTCATGTTGGGAGGAACATAAAATAATTGGGTTCTGGCATTAAGAACATATGTCATTATATTTGAGGTTTTTAGATGACATTTTGATCCTATGGACAGGGGGTGTTGATTTACTTACTGAATGTATGTTCTATAGCCACAACAGCAGATCATTTCTTCTTTTTACCCAATTTGTGGATTGGACTAGTATAGACTATTTGGATGGATATTACTATCTTTAAAAATTATGAATCCGTGATCTTTCAGAAACCCATGTTTTCCAATTCTTATTTATATTTTTCAAGTCAGCACCCTTTCTGGCAAACAAAGAACTTGGTGAAGGGTCAATCTATTAGAATTTCTAGACTTGTTTCGAAGATGAAAAATTTACTAGTGAATGAATTAGATTAAACAATAGATTTTGGAGCGAGGCTATCCCAAAAAATAATTTGTGATATGATGAGTATTGTGGAAGATGGTAGGAAAAATAAATGTGCACCTATTTTGAGGGAGGTGCTTGATTTTAGTACTAAAGCTAGTAATAACGATAACGGTTTTGAGAAAACTGCGGAATCACCATATTCTAATGTTAGTGAACAGGTGAAAGGTATTACTAGAAACTGGAATTTGTTTAAAGATTTTGGGGAATGTTTTATGTGGATTGGATACTCCAACATTTGTTTACGAAAGAGGTAAGAACATTAAAAATATTGTTGAAAGATCATTTAAGCAAGGGCACCATTATGGAATGGTGAGACATGTTTTAATGTGGATTCGGATATTATTTACTATTATTTAGTTCTAATTATTATTAGTTAAAGCATGACAGATTATTTACAAACAAGCATAAGCAGTGTAATCAAGAAAGTATAATTAGGAATAGCATTTGAAGAACATATAAACTTTTTTACAAGGAATAAATATGTTATTATTCTATTAATCATATTTTCATTACTCTCTCCCTGCCCTCCCCCACCCTTTACCCACTATATAATCTAAATAGAATGTCATTGTTTAAACAAAGAAAAGAAGAAAAAGATAAAGAAAAAAATGTATCAAATTACTGACCTTATTTCTCCTCTTCAGAAAGAGAAACAAGTTGAATCACAACTTGCCATTAAATCTCCAGATATTTTGACTAGTTATGAAACAAAACATTTCTTTGCACACAGAGAATAACTTTGATTAAATCTTTTTCAAAATATTTGTTGCTTCTTGGAAATGCAGGAACTATATTTAAAAAGATTAATAATAAAATAAAATGATGAGAGAAAAAAAAACATAGTACAAATCATTTGTTTTAGTCTCTTCTTCTTCTCTGAAGTCTTCCACGAAGTTTCAGTTGCCAGTCTCTTTAACGAAGGACTAGCCCATTCCATTTCTTCTATTTTTTCCAAAATCTTATTTTTTTTGATAAACAGTAAAGCAGGGTCTAAGTCATCGAAAATTTTAGGACCATCAGGAAGGAAGATTTTAAGCTTGGCAGGAAACAGAAGGTATGTTTTAAACTGTGCTTTTTTAAGCTCCCTTATTAGTGGCAGAAAAACTTTTCTTTTAGCTATTACCATGGAAGAATAGTCATTGTCAAAACACACAGTTGTCTCATTAATCTTAACAGGAGCTTTAGCCCAAGCAGATTTAAGAACCATCTCTTTATCAAAAGATGATAGAAATCTAACTATAACTGATCTAGGATAGTTTTTGTTAGAGTTAGTATTAGCTATAGATATATGTGCTCTTTCGATACCAAAAGAGAATGCTTCTGGTAAATCTAAAGTTTTAGGGAGCCATGTTGTTAAAAGAAGTAATATTGTTACCTTCAATATTTTCTGGCAGTCCAAAAATCCTAATGTTATTGCGCCTATATCTATTTTCCAGGTCATCCAGCTTTGTTTGTAAATGTGTATTTTGTTTCAGCAGAAACTCAATGTTGATTTCCTCTTCTTGTATTCTATTTTCCATGTCATTCACAGCTTCTTCTATGCCTGTCATCTGGATCTTCTGTTGTTGCAGGTCTATATGTAACAAGTCTATTTGTTTTGTAGTTTTCTATGAAGGTGTCTATTTTAGTATCCATTTTATCCATCTTAGCAGTAAGTTGCTGGACTATAATTATCAGAGACTGAAGTTCTTTCTTGATGCTGGAGTCTTGAGAATTTGTCTTACTGGAACTCATTTCAGACTGATAAACTGACAGGAAAATTTCCAAAGTGATTTCTGACAGGAATATTATTAAGATTTCCTTTTTTTTAGATATAGTTCAAGAACTATATAAAACAAACATATTTAGAAAGAAAATTACTTCAAAAATTAATTTTTAAGTAATTAATTCCTGTCAGTGTAATGAAATTGGTGGAGCTGAAGAAATCTGCTGCTATCCTGTGTTCATCCTTTAAGTGCACTCCTAAAAACGACTTCTGTAGCTGTAGACCAACTACCATCAGACTACCTAAAAATGGCTGCAGAAATCATAGCCATCCCTGTGTCCATACTAATTAATGTCCATAGCAGAAAGATACATCCCATCAGTGGGGAAAAAATCCTAAATCATACCACTGCACAAAGGTGGTATATCTACAGAGCTTAATAACTACAGACTAATAGTGATTACCCCCTCCAAAATATTAGAGAAATGCATCCATGTTCAGCTGATGCAATACCTAACCTCAAATAACCTGCACTCAGAAACACAAGATGGTTTTAAGTCCCAGCACAGTACCACTACTGCTCTTTAACATTTTGCCAATATAATAAACCAACACAGAAAAGAAGGTCTGCTTGTGTCCATCATATTTTTAGACTTGTTAAGAGTATTTGATACTGTCTTGTACCAACAACTGCTCCTTTGACTACCCTCAATTAGACTTTCACAATATTCCTTGTTGTGGTTTCTTAATTACCTGTCTGAAAGGCAACAAGACATTAAATGGCAAAAAGCCTACTCATCCTTTCAAACAGTTACTGCAGGTGTCCCTCAGGGCTCTACCCTGTGTCCTCTACTTTTTAATATATTTACTAAAGACCTCCACCCCTCCACTCACCATGCTAGTTTAGTTCAGTATGCAGATGACTCAGCATTAATATGTGCAGTCTCAACAATAAATAAGCTCCAAGACATTACCCAAAAACCTCTCTCCTCTATAGAAATCTGGCTGAAAGAATCAAACCTCCTACTCAACCGCAAGAAAACTAAGTTAATACTTTTCACCTAAAAACATTGCCAAAAATCAAAAGCGATCTTTTACCATAGAGTCAGCAAATAATCTATCTTAATGAAGTGCACAAACTTCTCAGATGCATTTGTAAATCTAATTGAACATTTATACAAAGGAACGTTGGCTTATATTAAGGTAGGAACATATGTTTCACAAAAAATACCCATTCTTAAAGGTACAAAACAAGGATGTCCACTTTCTCCAATATTATTCACTTTAGTAATGGAGCCTTGGGCTAATTTGATCAGAAACAGTACTGACATAGAGGGTTTTTAAATAGATGAAAATACAACATCCAAAATTCATGTGCTCAGTACACTGGGAGAGAGAGAGGGAAATTAAAATAATTAAGATTATTTGGTGGTTGAACTGAGTGCTTAAAGAGCTATTTCTTTATACTCTACTGCTTTAAGTAGTGTTTGGCCAACATCAGTAGTTCTCCATGTTTCACAGCTGTATGTTTCTGCTTTATAGCCTTTAACCTGGAAAATAAGGCAACTAACAGGAGATATTTCTAGGTATGCAAGTTTGGGATTACTGAAATGGAGGTTACAACATTTTAGAAGGACAGGTGGAAAATAAAGTAGCTAACAAGAGGTGTGTGTTAGCATGCAAGTTTGGGTTTACTGAAATAGCACTTTCTCAGTTAGTTCCCACTCTGTGCTACACAACATATTGTTTGTACATGTGACATTTAAGGACTTTAGAATAAGCAGCTTCAACTTTAACAGATATGAAAAAAATAAGCAATGACCCAACTCCTTTTACAAACAGAATTGTCTCATACTATTAACTGACATGGTTAGCCATCAGTTATGCTGTTCATAAAACAAAATCAAATTCCAAATTGTTTAAAATCAGGTACTACAAGGGAATCCTTCAGCAGACACCAGTATAGACATGGTAATATATATGCTAGAGTGTAGCAGTAGAGAAAAAAAAAACACTTAACCTGATGGTTGCACACTAAAAACTTACTTGCTGTAAGTGTGCAGTTCTTAAAGCAAAAGGTTGGGTGCTTTCTTTGAAGCCAATGGAAAGCTGCTAATAAATTTGCTAGACATTAACAGAAGAAACAATACTTAACCAGTTTGTAACTCAGTAGAAGATTATTTGTAATTGTTTTTATTACAAGGTTGAATCAGAATGAAATAATAGACTCTAATAATAGTTCTGTTAAGAAGATTAAAAATGCAATGTACCATACTGTAGATTGAAGCAGCTAGATAGAGTTGAGGTCCCTTGGGTCATGGGGTAGAAAAGCAGTTTTGAATTTGGAGCCACAACGTTTAAGTAACTGTAGAACAACTGAGATGAGGCCAATCAGGTACTTTAATGGAATGCAGTTACCCCCCAACACACACAGAGATGGTTTTCTAATGAAAAAAAGATTGAAAAAAAATAGGAAACTTTTCTGAAAGAAGTAGTTAAAATGTACTAGTTCCTCTCTTACAACATAAACATATGCTCCTGAAATATCCCTAAGTTCACACAAACAGAACCTTCTCTTTTATGAACCCTCAAACAGCACTAACAAGATACACTTGAGATTAATATCAATGTTTATTTTATTTATTTTATTTTACATTTGATATCTGGGTAATACCAGACTGGCCCAGAGCCTGTTTTCATTGGTAACCCAGAGAAAAAAGTGAGAGAAAACTTTGAGATAGCAAGAACGGTGTAGATAACAGTAGAAAATAACAATTACATCAAAATACAGTACAGTGGTATTTCTAATTTTACAAATTGTTCAAAGAGAATTAGATGTAGTGTAACTACACACAAGAAAATGAATTTCAAGTTCACTATGTATACAATAAGAAAAATTAAAATTAAAAAGTTGTAAGGAGTGTTTGAAAGGCAAGGGACAGAGTGTTCTGAATGGGGGGTTAGCCTGGACTGGTACAAGAGCAGAGACAGTGATTAGAAAAGTGTTATTTTAGGTGTAGCTTGAATTTGTGGCTGTCAGTTTTGTTTTGGATGTGTTGAGGTAATAGATTCCAGGTTCTCATTAATTTATTAGAGTACAGGGCATCACCATAGCTGTTGAGGGATTTAGTAACCTTTTGAAGTAGTTTATTGAATGATTGCAGAGCCCTAGCTTTTGTATTTGTTTGGACTAGGTCATTTAAGTTTTTGGGTTTGTGGATACTGCTGTGGGTGATGTTTAGTTGGTTTAGGTGTACTTAGTTGGGGACCTGTATCCAGCTGAGCTTTTTTAAGTACCAGTCAGTGGTGGGATCTGTGCGGAAGTTTTGTGGCAAAATTTTTTAGCTTTATTGTAGCAAGTTTCTAGGTTATTTAGATTGGTCTTGCATAGGTTCATAAAGATTTGTAAAGAGTACAAGAGGGTGGATAGTAAGTAAGATCTGGCTGTGGGTAGGCTGGAGTTGTTGATTAGGAATGGTTTGGCTCTATAGAGTGAGCCAAGTTAAATATAGACTTTTTTGATTGTTAGGGCTACATGTTTATGGGAGCCAACTTTGGATGGCATGATGTCAGGGAATCTTCTTGGGCTAGACTTATATAGGCTCCACGGCTATTGGCCTAGTACACACCTATGAACCCATGAACCTATGAATTTTAGACAGTTTTCTATAGTTACTTCTAGAAGTTTAGTTTGATCAAATGACTCAATTATAGTGTCGGTGGAGGAGTCGATAGTGGGTGGGGGATGATTGTTTCTGCCTTTACGAGTAGAGAAGAACATAAATTAAGTTTTCTTTGAATTAAAAATGACTTGGTTTGGGGTAAGGTAATTTTCTATGTTGGAGTGAGTTTTGAGTTTTTCTGAGTAGTTCAGGTAATGTGGGAGCAGAGCAGATAAAGGAGGCATTGTTGGCGTACTGGATGATAGAGGATAGTTTGGTTGCAGAGCTAAGGTTGTTGGTGAATATGATGAAGAGTGCAGGTCCAAGGATAGAACCTTGGAGAACTCTTTCAGAGATCGGTAGGAGGGGGGGGATTATTATCCCATTTGGTGGATTGTTGTCTATTGGTAAGACAGCTGTGGAACCAGGATAAGAAAGGTGGACTAAGGCTGTATGTTGCTAGTTTATTGAGAAGTTTTTGGTGGAAACCATGTCAAAGGCTTTTGACTTATCAAGGAAAATAGAGGAAATGAGTAAGCCTTGATTTGTGAGGAGGTTAACAGTGTTGATGAAACTTATCAGAGCAGTATTTGTACGATGTTTAGGTCTAAAACCATGCTGAGAGTTGGAGAGGAGGTTATTGTTAAAGAGTTAGTCTAGGAGTTGTTGATGAATACACCTTTTTAGAATTTTGGCTAGGGGACAGAGAATAGCGATGCATTGGCAGTTAGACAGGTCTGTGGAGGGGCCACATTTATGTAGAGGGCTGATGTGTAATATTTTCCAGAGGGTAGGTACATATTGATCTGATATAGAGCAGTTGATTAGTACTGATACAGGGTAACAGATAAAGAAGGCATCTAGTTTTAGGAAATCATTTGGGAGCTGGTCTGGAGTAGGAGATGAGGGCTTTCATTTGGTTAGGAACTTTTTAATGTAGCTAGTTTGCATTGGCTTAATGGTGAAAGAGTTAGGGTTGGATTCAGTAATGTTTGGAACGGTTAAGAGTGTTTGGGTACTATTGTTTATGAGGGATGTTATAGACTTGATAAAACTTAAATTAAGCTGAGAGGCTAGGCTATCAGTAGTGTTTCTGGTTGATGGAGATGGGGTAGAGGACCTACCAGGATTTAAGAGATGCTTAATACTCTGCCAAAAGTTTTGTGGGTTGTTCTCATGTTTTTCTTGGGATGTGATGAAGTAAGATTTTTTGTCTAGGCTGATTTGCTTTTTGGCTTGATTCCTTAGTTTTGATAAGTGGTGAGGTCAGCTATATTTTGGTACTTTGATAAGCTGACCAGGCTGTGTCTCTCCCTAGTTAGCCAAGGAAGTTGTTTAGTTTTGGTGCAAATTTTCCTGATGGAAGCCAAGTTGTTTAGAGTTGAGAAAAATGTATTGTTAAGAGTATTGAAATGCAAAATCCAGCTGTATGGATTTTAGAGGTGTCCAGTCACATTTCTGAAGGAGAGTGTTGAATAAAGGAGATACAAAGTTTTTTGTGCTATGGATGTGCTTATATATGATGTTTTTTTGGGGAAACAAATATTTGAAATGCTGTAGCTCTTTTCTTCTCTGTTTTGTGAGGATCATTAACTTTGCTATTCTAGCAGAAATGCAATCTCATGTACATTTCTTTTGATCTCTGTTTCAATGAGTTATTTAAAGGAAGAAAAGTGCTGTCTTATAAAATTCATATAGCTGTTAGGAATGTTGCTTTCATAAGTCACTCAATGTACTCCCATCATTTTGAAAGTCTCTTCTCTGTAACACAACCAGTTCAAAGTGAACAGAATGTGAAATGCTGATTGTTTCGGCAGTTAGGCTAATCATTCACACCTGCAAGCCATTGGCGGGTAATACTTCAAAGTCCTCCAAGTTAATAGAACAGGGGGGGAATTATTGGAATCCGCTTGTGTTTCAAGCAAACCACAGATCTGGCAGAAAAAGTGGGGCCACAGAATAAAGGGGAGAGAAGATACTAATTCCCTCTAATGAGTATAAAAATATATATATCAAAAGGCTGTCCATACCCCATCTGTAGCTATTATTCCTGAAATTGATGCTTTATTATGCTCTGAAACCAGTCATGTTATAGGACTGTTTTTCAAACTGGACATTAGTTTTGAGGGCTCAAATGAAGAGTTTCAGTGTGTTGACAATGATATGTTACTGAATACTTGTAGTGTGAATTTTTGCATGAAGTTGATGGTTTTAAGATTTATAATTATAGTCACACATCCGTCTCTGATGAATTAGTTAATATTTTCAAGAAATCTTTTTCTTTTGTCCTTACCACAGGTTTTGATGTTGCTGTCACTTTGCTAGAATTTAAATTGTTCTTAAGAAACAATAAGTTCACTCATCACAGGTCAGGGATCAGTGAATAATTTCATGTTGAATAAGAGGAGTGCGTTTAACTCTCCTTTACGTCCCACACTACCATTATTTAAAAGCTGTGTGAATCTGAGATTAGAAATTTGGAACAACTAAATAAACACCACAGGTATCAAAAGTGTTTCAATTTAAGTAAAAGGAATATAAGTTGTATCAAGCGTCTCATAATCCAAATATACATATTATAAAGCCAGATAAAGAGGAAGGGGTTGTTATAATGGACAGAACCTGTACATCACTCAGATGCACCCATATTTGCACGCTGAACTATTTTTGTACTATCGACTCTCAATTGGGTTATTACAGCAGACCATAAAATTGATTATATCTTACAAATATTGTTAACCTCGACTATGTGGAAAATGGAATTTTTGTTACCACTGATGTTAAAGATATTTTCCTAGTAATACCCCATGATGTAGGACTTGAGTGGTTTAGAGAAGCCATATGGATATTAATATCATAGTAGATTTTATGAAGACTGTTTTATATAAAAATGTTGTATTTTTTTACCATGAATATTAGAGGTGTAGCTATGGGTGCTGCTTCACTATCTGTTTTTATTAACTTCATAGCCTCATGTTGGGAGGAACAGAAAATAATTGGGTTCTGGCATTAGGAACATATGTCATTATATTTGAGGTTTTTAGATGACATTTTGATCCTATGGACAGGGGGTGTTGATTTACTTACTGAATGTATGTTCTATAGCCACAACAGCAGATCATTTCTTCTTTTTACCCAATTTGTGGATTGGACTAGTATAGACTATTTGGATGGATATTACTATCTTTAAAAATTATGAATCCGTGATCTTTCAGAAACCCATGTTTTCCAATTCTTATTTATATTTTTCAAGTCAGCACCCTTTCTGGCAAACAAAGAACTTGGTGAAGGGTCAATCTATTAGAATTTCTAGACTTGTTTCGGAAGATGAAAAATTTACTAGTGAATGAATTAGATTAAACAATAGATTTTGGAGCGAGGCTATCCCAAAAAATAATTTGTGATATGATGAGTATTGTGGAAGATGGTAGGAAAAATAAATGTGCACCTATTTTGAGGGAGGTGCTTGATTTTAGTACTAAAGCTAGTAATAACGATAACGGTTTTGAGAAAACTGCGGAATCACCATATTCTAATGTTAGTGAACAGGTGAAAGGTATTACTAGAAACTGGAATTTGTTTAAAGATTTTGGGGAATGTTTTATGTGGATTGGATACTCCAACATTTGTTTACGAAAGAGGTAAGAACATTAAAAATATTGTTGAAAGATCATTTAAGCAAGGGCACCATTATGGAATGGTGAAATGTAGTGCATGTTCACAGTGCCACTTTATTTATGACAGTTCTAGCATAATAATTAAATCTTATCCAAAACATATTAAAACAATTGTAAATGTAATTTAAAAACGGAAGAGGTTGTTTATGTTGCTTTAAATATGTCATGAGATTTTGTTTGTGCTGGAAAGAGTGAAATACAACTAAACACTAGAATTTGCAAGTATTATTAATTAATAAAAAGAAAGGATGTTAGCAATGCATTATATAAGCATTCCATATTGTGTAATGAATTTAAAAAAAATCTTATTTATGTAGTCTAAAAATTCTAAACCAGAAAGATATGGGTTTTGGGGTGTAATGATTGAAGCTAGATCGATTTTCTGGCAAATAAAATTAAGTGCAACATTTCCCCCTAGATTGAATGACAAGACATCAATTAATGGTACCTTGCAATTAAACTTTCTGGATATATGTAGTTTGTGACAATCTAAGTTGTCCTGGTCCCACAAGCAGAGGTAAGGGGGTAGGTGGTGGGTATAGAAGTTAGGAATTAATTGGAGTCTTTGCATGTAGGTTAGATAGTGGGACTGTAGTGGTGAATGGGTTAAAGAGAACGGGAGAGATTAAGGGAAGTGATGTAGGGGAAGGAGGGACTTATATCAGGATTAAGTGCTAGGGATTAAAGAAAGTAGGTACAGTTTTTCATGAGTTGGTGGTGAAGTAACAGCTAGCTCATGTCCAGATGACCTGTAGGTATTGTTGATGCAGATGGCTAATTTACCGGGATTACGCCAGTGATGGTAAGCTATTGTGGCTTCAGAAGGTGGTGACATTCAAGGTGGTAATGGAACTAGAACAAGCTCCGGGTTGGAAGAGGTGGCACACCACGGTTAGAACCCCAGCTCGTGGGAAAAGACAGCAGACAGCGAAGCAGGTGGTTGGAGTGGATACACCAGCTCCCATTACTTCTCAAGATGAAGGTGCAGATAATGATTTTACTTCAGCAGTATTGGCTGGGGAGCTAAGGGTTGAGGATTGTGGGGGGGTAGTGATGAAGAGGACCTGTTAGTAGGGGACCTCGGGGGAGGATTGCAAGCAATAAAGGGTGCTCAGAGGTGGCTGGCACAGGGAGCCAGGTACCCTGTCAGAGATGTGACTGGGGTGGGTGTAGGTTCTGGGGACAGTTCTGTTTTTGGACTCAGAAGTAGGGTCTGACTTTGGGCTGTGGCCAGGGGACTGGATAGCCACACAATCTTTTGGACAAGGGGCAGGAGCAGTTTTCCTGACTCCGCACAATCCGGGTTGGTCAAAGAAAAAATTTGGAAAGGAGAGTATGTGGATTTGTTTGAGATGGTCAATGTGGAAGGGGTCCAACAGTTAGTGGAGGCAGAGTCATCTAATAGCAAGGATTTGCTGGCGGCTTTAGTGGCATTGGGAAGGAAGAGGTTAGATAAGCTTCACCCTAGAAAGTGGGATAATTTGGTGGTCAGCTTTATTTACTTTATGGCAGTGCAGCTGGAGAAGGATGAGTCATTGACCTTGCCTCTTCTAGGATATTTCCTTACCATTCAGGAGGCGCAACGGTTAAGGCAGGGTAATGTGTGACTTTGGTATGATCAGCGTTTTTGCAAATGGAAGGCTGTGGGACAGTCTCTACTTTGGGAGGTGTGTCATCCGGATATATGGTTAGCTACAATGATGGATAGTTATGACGGCTTTAACAGAAGGGTGAGCGAGGGAGAAGAAGTGGATGTGTGTTAGTCTTTTAATAGTGGTTCTTGTTCATGGGTGGGGTGCAAATTTGCACACATTTGTTCAAGATGTGGAGGGAGTCATTCAGCCATTTGCTGTGGTTGGCAAGACCCTTCCAGGTAAAACTCCAATGTTATGGCTTGTGAGGGTGGATTTGGTGGGCAAAGCTTTGCCTTGCAGGGGTTTCAACCAGTTTGGAGTAGGAGTAATTTTTGTGGTTCCCGGGGACTTGGGTTCTTTAGAGACAATAGAGGAAGGGGCACCATTCCACCTTAAGGTGGAGGTCCTGCAAGATATGCTTTGCCATTTCCTGGCCTTGCTATCAAGAACGAGATATTACAAGGATTTCAGTGGGGGTTTCCTATAACGTCCACTGTCGGAGGGGGGTGGGTGGGGTTGCAAGAACCTGTGATCAGTTCAAGATAAAGAGGACATCCTGGAGGTTTTGGTGGAAAAGGAGTGTTGGGCGGAGCATTTATTGGGTCATTTTGACAGTCTGCCTTTCAGTAGTTACAAGGTGTCACCTTTGGGGTTAGTGCTGAACAAACGGGCCGGAGAATTCAGATTGATACATCACTTGTTGCATCCAGAAGGGAATTCAGTGAATGATTTTATTGTGGATGAGGAGGCTAGGGTGCATTATGCATCCTTGGATGTTGCTATGAAAGTGATTAGGGAATTTCGGGAGCCATGGCTGATTAAGGTTGACATTGAGTCATCTTTATTCTTGTTGCCTATTAGGAGTGAGGATTGGCTGTCACTGGGGATGCAGGTAGGTGATAAGTATTACTTTGATAAAGCTATGCCTATGGGTTGTTCAGTGGCATGTGCGACTTTTGAGAAGTTCGATATTGTATTGCATTGGATTTGGCAGCAGAGAATGGGAATGCAAAAGACAGTGCATTATGTAGATGATTTTCTACTGGTGGGCGAAGGAAGGGTAGGAGCACAGGAGGGGCTGTGGGAGTTTACGAGCATGTGTGAGGAGTTGGGGGTACCGTTGGCTAAGCATAAGATGAAAGTCCTGTGAGAGCCTTAGAATTTCTGGGGCTAACGGTTGATGTGGAGCGGGGACTGTTCTGCCTACCTGAGGATAAGATAGAGAGGCTTCGGTCGGCTATATGTTTGGTGCTGGGCAAGGATAAGATTCGGATTTGGTCAGTCATGGAGTTGTTGGGGCTTTTGAATTTTGCCTGTTGAGCTGTGCCCCCAGGGTGAGCCTTTTGGGTGTATATCCTAACCATGAAAGCTGAAAATGCCAAACGGCATTACATTGAACACGAAACTGTGAACGCTGACAATATTGAAGCTGCAGAACATCGAATTCTTACTCAGGGCAAAAATTCAGTGTGCTGTTCCGCATCTTCACTATTTCCTCCACTGTGGTGTGATCTCGGAGTTGGTATATTTAAGTATGGGGGTGTAGGGGGCTTAGGTTTTTGGTGTGCTTGTGCTGTGTGTGTTTCTCAGAACAGCAATTTTTTTCCCAGGGAAAAAATTTGCTGTTCTGAGCTTTCGATTATATCACATTTTGAACTTCCAAGTTCAAGCTTATGGAGTTCGATATTTTGGAAATTCGATAATGTGATATAGACTCAAGCCTTTTGTAGGTCGGTTGCTTATATGTTGAAAGGGGATCGGATTAAACACCATTCGGTTAGGGTGACCAAATTGTTGTGGGAGGACCTGGTGTTGTGGGATGGTTTTGTGCAACAATTTAATGGGATCTCTTTCTGGCAGTCAGACTGTGTGGGGCAGGAGGAACTTCAGTTGTTTATGGATGCAGCTGGGGGTGCCGGTATGGGGGGCCTATTTGGGGGGCGGTGGTTTGCAGCTGAATGGCCTCGGGATTGGAAGGAGGTATGGAGGCGTGACATGGCCTTTCTAGAGTTGATTCCTTTATGGGAAGCTTCTGTTGTGTGGAAGGAGCATTTGAGGGACAAACGAGTCATTTTCCATTTGGACAATATGGCTGTGGTGAGGGTATTACAAAAGAAGATTTCTAAGTCGGGCTTGTTGTTGTTGGTATTACATAAATTGCTGTTGCAGAGCCTCTTAATAAATTTTTCTTTTACAGGAGTGCATGTGCCTGGTGTAAAGAATGAGATTGCTGATAGCTTGTCCCGATTTCAGTTTTGCAAGTTTCGAGGGTTGGTGCCACAAGCGGAGGAAATGCCAGAAACCCTGCCTGAGGAGGTGTGGAATCTTGGGTCGAGGTAGCCAGGCAGTTGATGTGGCATTCTTGGGCTCCTTCTACAAGGAAGGCATACATTAGGGCTCATTCTGATTTTAATCAGTTTGTTTTGCAGTTGCCAGAAGAGGAGGGGGTGTGGTCGGAAGAACTACCACTGTGATATGTAGCTCGTGCTTGGGGGACAGGCAAGGCTTTGCAGACAGTCAAAGTGGATTTTGCTGCCATTAGCATTTTTGTTAAGGTAGCAGGGTTAGCAAGATTTCTCCAAGTATTGGACATTAGGGCGAATGTTGAGGGGTTGGGGGAGAGTGGTGGTGAAACGTAGGGACATTCGATGGCTGCTTACGAGGGTTATTTTGAAAGTTTTGTTGAGAGTGTTAGGGTTGTTACAAGGGGGGGGTCTTTGGATTACTTCATGTGGTGCACATTGTGTACATGGTTATATTTTGGTGCCTTCTGTGTTTCTGAGTTGTTAGGTTTGTTATGCTGGAAGGATGTTATCATAGGTGAGGGAGAGGTTACTATTGCATTAAGGAAGAGTAAGACAGATCAATTGGGTAGGGGATGCTTGGTGGTGATTAAACCTCACAGGAATCCTAGCCTTTGTCCAGTACAATGGGCTAAAGAATTCATGAGGAGGCAGAAGGGGAGTGTAGATGAGTTAATTTTTTGTTCAATGGATAAGAAGGTGGTGTTGAGTAGTAGATTCATATGTTTGGTGAGGAGGGTTTTATGTTGCATGGGATTTCCAGTGGACAGGTTTGCAGCTCACTCTTTTAGGATCAGTAGGGCTTCAGATTTAGCTAGAGAGGGTAGTTCCATTGAAATGATTAAGAGATTGGAGAGGTGGTCTTCAAATGCATTTCATCATATATTAGATAAAGTCACTGGCCTGATTAATAACTTTCTTTTCTTTTAGGGAAGCAGATTATCATCTTAGGCATTCATATATCCACTGGGTGGAGAAGCGTGCGTTAGTCAGGGAAGATGGGATAAATTTGGGTTTATCACGTTTAGGGTGGTCAGTGACTTGGCATGGAGTTAGGGGTATTAGGTGGGATAGGTTGTTGCATGAATTTGAGAAGGTAAAATTGAAGGTGGGGTATCCTTATATATTAGTAATTCATTTCGGGGGGCAATGATTTGGGCATTCTTCCCAAAAAGTGATTAGTGGATCTTATTCTTCAGGACTTGCTGAGATTACAGGCATTGTACTCAGGTATGGAAATTGTTTGGTCAGAGTTGGTTCCTCGTTTGTGTTGGAGGAATGTTTATAGTTATAGGGCGATTAAAAGGGTCAGGAGGTTTGTCAAGGCCAGGCATTTAAGAATTTTGAGGATGCATACCATTCAACATAGAGATTTTGGGGATGGAGAGGAGGTCTGGTATCGAACGGATGGGGTCCATCTTAATGAGGTAGGATTGGATCTGTTTAATCTGCATTTGAAGCTCTTTTCAGAGGGTATGGTTGGTGCTAGGGTTTAGGAGGGGGAACAGCCTGGGAACCAGGCTGGTGATGGAGAAGAGGGACAAGATTGTCCTCTTCTGTTCCCCGCTGCCCTGAGGTATATTTGTCCAGAGTGAGTACCTACACTGTCCTGAGATTGTTGCTGATGAAGATAATTGATGTTGTTTTGAGTGCATAAGTTTATTGTACAATAATGTTCAATAAAGTTCATCAAATGGCTTTATGTGTTTGGTGTGGTTTATTTAAAAGGGGGCCGGGACAAATGTAGTTTTAGATAAACTAAGTTGTCCTGGTCCACAAGCAGGGGTAAAAGGGTGGGGGGATGGGTATAGAAGTTAGGAATTAACTGGCGTTTTTGCATGTAGGTTAGATAGTGAGACTGTAGTGATGAAAGGGTTAAAGAGAAAGGGAGAGGTTAAGGGAAGTGATGTAGGGGAAGGAGGGACTTATAACAGGATTAAGTGGTAGGGATTAAAGGAAGTAGGTACATTTTGGCATGGGTTGGTGGCCCTCCCACTCTCCTTTTTTTGGATATGGATGGAAGATGTTGGGCAGTTTAAGGCGGAGAAGAGGGACAGGATTGTGCTTATTCATTGGTTAATGATTGTATGGTAAGTTGGTGAGCAGGTACACTGCCTATTTAAGTGCTGGATGAGTAGGTACGCTGCCCCAGTGGAGGCGGTATCAGGGTGAGCAGGTACGCTGCCCTGAGGTATATTCGTCCAGGGTGAGTAGTTGCACTGCCCTGAGATCGTTGCTGATGAAAATAATTGATGGTGTTTTGAGTGCATAAGTTCATTGTACAATACACTACAAACAAATGAGAAATGAGACCAAAAAAGCAATAATGACCGATAAAAAAAACTATTACCTGAAATCTCAGCAAACTCACCAAAATAACCCACAAAAGTTCTGGGCAAACATAAATCAGTTACTACAGCTAAGTAAACCTATCACACCCAACCCACAAGGCTCTGACATAAAGAATCCCAACCAAATTGCTAATGACTTTAATTCCTTTTTCACCGAAACAATTCAAACTCTAGCCAGTCAACTCTCTAGCAAAAACACAACTATATCTAACGGCAACTTAAACCCACCTCCCCCATTTCTTTTCCAACCTGTCCCAACAACTTTTATTCTCTCCCTTATCAAAAAACTCAAACCATGTACTCCCTCTGCTGACCTACTACCCGCAGAATACTTGCATTTAGCAGCCAAATCCCTAGCCTACCCAATTTCCATATTGATCAACAGAACCATCACTGAGGGATATGTCCCTAAACTTTGGAAAGTCTCCCATATTATTCCTCTTCATAAGGGTGGAAATTCTACTGAAATCTCTAACTACCACCCTATAGCCCCACTCTCTCCCTTATCTAAGATTATGGAAAGATGTATACATAAGCAACTGCTTGACCATCTTCTCCAAAATAACTTACTCTCTAATACCAACATGGTTTTAGACCTTCCCACAGTACCACCACTGCCCTTCTCTCCTTTACAGACACAATCAACAAAAATCGTAACCATAACACCCTTTCCTCTGCACTTTTCTTAGACCTGTCCAAGGCTTTTGACATGGTCAACCACCAAATACTCATACACATTCTTCAATCTTTGTCACTTGAAATCCAACCTATTAACTGGGTCAAATCCTACTTAAATAACAGACATCAAGCAGTACTCTGGAACTCCACTCTATCTTCCCAGCTGCCTATTAACATTGGTGTCCCCCAAGGGTCCATACTGGGTCCCCTCCTATTTTCTTTATTTATCAATGACCTCCACCAAGTAGTTCCCCAAGCTACATGCATACAATACACAGATGATTCTACACTAATTTGCTCAGCCACATCTGTATCAGATCTTCACTCCCTTACACAACACATATTTAATTCTGTAGAAGAATGGTTTTCACAACGCTGTCTCCTACTTAATCCAAAAAACTAAACTCCTTCTCTTCACACCTTGCAGTAAATCTCCCCATATAGACTTTACAATAACATCTAAAAATGGCACACCTATATCACAAGATCCTACTACCAAACTACTAGGCATTACCATTGACAACAACCTTAACTTTGATACCCATATAAGCAACACTTTGAAAACTATTAATAAAAAATAGGCTCTCTTTACAGAATCAAACCTTTCCTCACTCCAGAATCTAGAATAACTATTGCCCACTCCCACCTTATCTCTCCCCTTCTCTATGCCTCACCCATATTTACTAACTTATCAAAAAATAATCTTTTGAAATTAGAAAACTCCTACCACAACATCGCCAGATTTGCTACAGGTAACCCTTTCAGAACCCACCACTGTACTAATCTAAAGCAACTAGGCTTGCTTGAATTTCAGCAGCAACTAAAAATTAATCAACTAGCCATAGCCCATCAAATTCTATATCAACCTGACAAAACACCTATATTATCTACTCTTATTTACCCCTACCATAACCTAAAGTCCCTAAGATCCGCACACAAACTTCTTGTAAATATTGACAAAGCAAACAACAAGGCTGGAGATTCCCTTTTCTCTAACACTGTTTGAAAACACTGGAACGTGCTTCCCTCTGAACTTTCTACTATTCCCTCAAAATCTCTCTTTAAAAAGAAACTTAAGCTCTACCTCAAATCCCAATGGCTGTGCCCCTGTACTAATCCTGACTAACTCTAGCTCTTGACACCTGACTGCATTCTAGACCTTTAGAACCCTAAATCTACTTCATATTTACATCCACTGATCTATTTCTCCTTCTTACTATCTATATATTAAAAAAGTGTGTTTTTTTATATATATCCTTTCCACATGTTATACCACTAGATGTACTTACATAACTGCTGTTTTCTTCTTACTTTCCTTTATCCTCAATTACTGCACATTATGCTAGTATTCTCTCAGAATGTCACTTGTAACAATATTTTTACCATTTGTGTTCTACTTACTGCATTTTTACACTTTATAACTATGCCACCAGTTATAATGTTTTCTTTTACTCTGTTATTTTCATGTATTTCTTTAATGTAAATTCATTTTAACTTTGGAGTTATCTCCCCGGGCCTCTACTGAAAATGGACATATATCCAACTAGACTAGCCCAGTCAACAAATGTAAAATAAAATAAAATAAAATAATGTTCAATAAAGGTCATCAAATGGTTTTATGTGTTTGGTGTGGTTTATTTAAAAAGGGTGAGCAGGTACGCTGCCCTGAGGTATATTCGTCCAGGGTGAGTAGTTACGCTGCCCTGAGATCGTTGCTGATGAAAATAATTGATGTTGTTTTGAGTGCATAAGTTCATTGTACAATAATGTTCAATAAAGTTCTTTAAATGGTTTTATGCGTTTGGTGTGGTTTATTTAAAAGGGGGCCGGGACAATTGGTGTTTGTAGATTTACACTTTTGTATCATAAACATGCATTTATACTTTGTTTATTTAAATATTTTATAGTATATTTGACACACACAATTTTGTGATTAGTAGAAGATTGGTCAATCATTTTTATTTGCTGGTTTGATACAACTGATACATTTTTATAAGACTGCACTTTTGGGATTTTTGTTATCTGATGAAGTCCTTATTTTGGGGATGAAACTGCTTATGGTTTTACGAGTTACTGCACACATTAAACTTCTCAGCAGTGTAACATCTGTGATTCATTTATGATTTATCTACTTTTCTAGACTGACTTCTTATAAGGGTATGTTGCTATTTTTAGCAAACTGCTTTAGTTTAAACTTAAGGCTATATTGCAATGCCCATTACATCCTTTGGCTTGTCTGTCTGCAATTTTCTCATTTAATGTTGG
Organism: Protopterus annectens; assembly: GCF_019279795.1. Lineage (NCBI taxonomy): Eukaryota > Metazoa > Chordata > Ceratodontiformes > Protopteridae > Protopterus > Protopterus annectens. The sequence goes on along the minus strand of NC_056741.1, from coordinate 187,518,139 downwards.
CATAGCCCATGTGTGCCAGATATTTCTTTTCATTACACATTTTTTTAAAGAATAATACAGGATGCTATGATGCAAGATTTTTTTCCTGAGAATATGATCCATCATTGCAGAAAATTGAAAAATGTAGTATCAATTCTTAGCAAGGTTGGGAAGGTGTTACATGGGCAGCCCACAAATGGTGTTAGGCTTGTCATATCTACCTGCCTGCTCTCAGCACCAGTGGAGATACCAGTGAAAGTGTCCTCCATTTGTACTTGTACTTGTACTTTGTGAATTACTATCTATAATGCTGCAAAATATTACGTTACACAGTTGTTATCCTCATTTTGGAACTCTAAGGAAATTGTTAATTTTATGACTTTTTGAGGGGGGCTGTCTTAAATTGCGTGGACTCATAGGGAGCATTACCTTTTAAGTTGTCATGCACATGATGGATACATACATTTGTGCATATTTGAGTTCACAACAGTCATTTTTGTTTTATACATTTGTGTTTATGTTTGTTTTCTGTTTCATGTCATGCAGTGCTATGGCACTCAACACATTTGCTACTTTCCAGCCACTATGCAGTGATACAGAGAATAAGGTAATTATCCAGCCATTCCATTGCCAGGGTTTTTACCTGCTTAGGAGAGGAAGAGTTGAATACTCTGCCTGAGACAGGATCTGGCTGGTGTGACCCTTGTCCTCCTGCCTCCTCACACACACTGTACAAATGGGGATGACTGTGCCCTGTCCATTGCACATGTCTTTATGACTTAGGGTTGCGTATATGTATGATGCACACAGTGTATAGCTAAATCTTGCTATTTTCCACACTCACAAGCTTGCTTTTATGAATATGTATTACAGAGGAAATGTTAGGATTTCTTGTTCCTACTCTGTTCTGTATGATTGCTTATTTCACTTACTGTTTTAAGTAATGCAGTCAAAGCAGTAGATATTTTAGCTTTGCTTCTTGTTATACTTGTAAAATGATAGCATCATTAACCTGTTCACTAGTTCATATACAATGGTCAACTAGCAGGTTCGATGCACAGTATTGGGTAAAATCCATAGCTGAATATTATAAACATCAGTCAAATTAAGCTATTCCCGAATATATGTATATATATATATATATATATATATATATATATATATATATATATATATATATATATAATAACAGGTTCCACTGCAGGTACAAGTTGTGTCCTTGGGTGCTGTCTCTGTCTAATGCTACTGATGGTATCTCAACACAGCCATTACATGGTTAAATAAAGGATGTGGAGTTTGACAGGCCTCAGTTTTCATATCTGTATGTGCTTGAAATCTTAGGCTTTGGCACAGGTAGTAAATGTATATGCTGTCATTTGCATGTTAACCAGACCCAGGGCATATTATGCATGCCTACATTTCCAGCACCATCTGCAGCTGAGATGATGGTTCTCCCTCAGACTCCTCATCTATATCTCCTCCAGCCGCTGACCCTACTTATGGTCCTTGAAACTGTGGTTATTTGCTGGCCTCATTGAACCTGTTTCCTGAGAATTATATTGCGCAACATGGCACCACCTGTGAGTATTTGAGCAAAGGCAGCTGGGTCATACTGCAGGGCACTTCCCGATATGTCCAGACACTAGAACCTTGATTTGAGCATGCCAAATACACATTCTGTGATATTCTCAGTTTGAGCATGCCAAATCCACATTCTATGATATGCTTAGTTTGAGCATGCCAAATCCACATTCCATTATATTCTCAGTTTGAGCATGCCAAATCCACATTCTATGACATTCTCAGTTTGAGCATGTCAAATCCACATTCTATGATATTCTCAGTTTGAGCATGCCAAATCCACATTCTATGATATTCTCAGTTTGAGCATGCCAAATCCACATTCTATGATATTCTCAGTTTGAGCATGCCAAATCCACATTCTATGATATTCTCATTTTGAGCATGTCAAATCCACATTCTGTGATATTCTCAGTTTGAGCATGCCAAATCCACATTCTGTGATATTCTGAGTTTGAGCCTGCCAAATCCACATTCTATGATATTCTCAGTTTGAGCCTGCCAAATCCACACTCTATGATATTTTTCAGTTTGAGCATGCCAAATCCACATTCTATGATATTCTCAGTTTGAGCATGCCAAATCCACATTCTATGATATTCTCAGTTTGAGCATGCCGAATCCACATTCTATGATATTCTCAGTTTGAGCGTGCCAAATCCACATTCTATGATATTCTCAGTTTGAGTGTGTCAAATCCACATTTTATGATATTCTCAGTTTGAGCGTGCCAAATCCACATTCTATGATATTCTCAGTTTGAGCATGCCAGATACACATTCTATGATATTCTCAGTTTGAGCATGCCAAATACACATTCTATGATATTCTCAGTTTGAATATGCCAAATACACATTGTATGATATTCTCAGTTTGAATGTGCCAAATCCACATTCTATGATATTCTCAGTTTGAGCGTGCCAAATCCACATTCTATGATATTCTCAGTTTGAGCATGCGAAATACACATTCTATGATACTCTCAGTTTGAGCATGGGCATCATTGGATCCTTGCTCAGTGGGGTTGTGTCAGTATCTCATGGATGTCGTGACCAAAGTTTGCAGTGCATAACCTGCATACCCCACTATATCTCCTTGTGGAAAGTCACTCCTTGAAAACCTTGTGTGCAGATGAAATGTGTGCCATATCTGTGAGTTGTGAAATTCTGTCTGGGTTGCCTACACATACATCATAGATGACCTTTTGAAATTACAGACAACCTGACAGTTTAGCGAGAGGTATCCCTTCCTGTTAACTAATTCCCTCCAATGGAGCTCTGGAAGTTTGCAACGTAACTTCCAATGGGCGGAGCCTATGTTTTTTAATAGAATAAAATTATGTCCTCACATTTGAAACATGTTCATATTTCTGGACCCATAGAGATTATTAAAAAGTGTAAGAGTTCAAATTCTTAAGCACAAACTATTTTATAGTGGTAGTACACTTTTGGTTGTAGATCTTAAACAGGATTTTACAAGTCACAGTAAATACAGTAACTACTTAATTCATAATATTTTGTAAACAGCTTGCAATATCTCAGCAACCACTCAAGTTACATATATAATATCAGCAGCATTTTTTTTATTAAGCTTAGTGTTTTTATATTAGGCAAAGCAGTTCTGTCTCTGCTACTTGGTTGTTGAGATATTCAGAAAAAATGAAATTTACAACAGTGGAAATAAATATTACATGATCAATAATTAACATCTCTTTACCTGCACTAGACAGAGGTCAAATAGCAATACAATTCTGCTTGCCAATGTGGAAGCTTTAAAGAGAATGTTTTTAATACTTTGTATGTAACATGATTTTGGAGTTATTAATGCAAATATGAACAAGCAATGTCTGATGCCCAGAGGTGTCAGTAGGAAGTAGCTACACAAGCACCTGGAGGTATCACTTGGCTCTAATGGGTTAATGTAAGTCCTTCCCTGCTCACCATGGGGGGATTTTACTTCTATGTGTTTTCAGTCTATGGTCCCCAAAACATCTGGGAAGTCTACTATTGCATAAAAGTCCTGCATTGTTCTTGCTGTCTCTTCTGGGATGCATGGAAAACAGATATGATCACTTGCATGTTGTAGGGTTGCATTTAGAAACCGATGCAATATTCCAGAGGCTGAAGACTGTGACACACCTAATATATCCCACATGGGTGTCTTGAATATACCAGTAGCCAGTACATGTAATGCCTGCGCCTGAGATGGGGTAACAGAGTTCATGTAGTTCCAGTAATATTGCTCTGTCCACTCTGTATTGATCTACAATTTCTATGTCATGCAGCCCATGATAAGTGAAATATGGTGTAAACACAAAACAAGGTACAAGCCAGATAGCCAGTCCCAGATGATTGTTTATTCCACAAATCCACAAACCAACACTGATAAATCACACTGCAAACCAAAGAACATAGCTGTTCTTTGGTTTGCAGTGTGATTTATCAGTGTTGGTTCGTGGATTTGCGGAATAAACAATCATCTGGGACTGGCTATCTGGCTTGTACCTTTTTTTGGTTTATCAGTGCAGTTTCGGGTACTTGTGACCGACTTGCTTGTTTTATGGTGTAAACATTCTTCTTCTTCTTCTTCTTCTTCTTCTTCTTCTTCTTCTTCTTCTTCTTCTTCTTCTTCTTCTTCTTCTTCTTCTTCTTCTTCTTCTTCTTCTTCTTCCTGGCTAAAGCCAGGCAGCAGCAGCAGCAACAGCTTGAATTCAGGCCTGTTTCACATACACATGACAGAAAGCACCAGCAACTCCTAACATTTTTTCTAAGAGTAATTCTACCTGTATTCCAAAATGTGTTGGAGTTCAGGTCAAAGGTCTGCACTGAGTGTACAGGATTGCTTTCTAGCCTCCTGAATTGTTCTGCCAGTTTGATTGCTTAATTAGCATGTAATTTAGCTAGTTATGTTTTTATT
>NC_056741.1:187468157-187513163 GCF_019279795.1 Protopterus annectens | reverse complement strand
ATGTCTTTTTTGAAAATAAAAGGATTATTTTAATCTGCAGCAATATTTTGATCTAACATTAATGCTCATAAATTTAATTTTAATTTGTTTATGTTGTGCTGGTACTGCATACATATTGTTCACAATTCAGGTAGATATTAGGCAATATATGTCAGGATTGTGAATATAATGTCTGCGTTTATGCATTAATAGAGGAATGAAGTTGTAGACTTTAATATATAATTAAGATCAGTTGAATATAAGAATCAACATTAAGATCTCATTTATTTACTTATTTAATGGTAAATTTATGTATTAATATTGCTTTATAGTAGTAAAAGTAGGTACTGTTTAGTTACAGTGTGAATTTTTTATAGAATTTTATATTTATTTGGTAGAATGCATGTATAATAACACTAATCTTTAATATTTAAATAATAAGTGCCATTACAATAGAATTATATTTAACATAAAGTATAATGTACATCCTACATCTTTAGCACCCTGGAGGTGGATAAAGCGTAGAGAGATATATATATATTTTTGGGTTTTTATTTTTAATGATTATTCACATCTTGCATTAACTTTCGCTTTAACAAACATGTCGACAGCCTGCCATTATGCAAGGGAATAGATATGGTCTAGTTTAAAATAAGCAAGACATGCATTTATATGTGTTTTTTTAAATAATTGTTGTTTTAAATGTATGTATTTTCACATACGTCAGCAGTACAAGTAAAATCATGTAGGTAGCGATCTTACTTTAAGGTCGCTACGGCAACTAAATTGTTTGAAAAATGCACTTTAATGTAATTGGGCACATTTCATGCTCTAATGCATAAATGAAGTTGCTTTTGTTCAGCTGCGTAATCTGAAGAAGGTGGGTTATTTTACCTGCCGAAAGCGCTAATTCCATTTGTGTGGCAATATTAAATTAATTTTATAATACGAGCTTTCTCTTATTGTGTTCCTGGTCGTCCTTGGATATATATGTAGTAGCATAAGCAACTTTACTGCTGCTAGACTACGCTTTGATTTGTGCCGATATGTATATTTCTGTACTATGCATAGCTGTAGGTATGTTCTGCCCTGGTACGTCTGACATTTCTACAGAGCAGGTTCCACTTTGGCCATTCAGAATGATGGTGGCCCTATAGATCCTATATGTATAGCTATCACATGTGTCAAGGCAACACATACCCACAGCCAGTAGTAAACTGACGACTTCCAGGGTTTGCATACGTTAAGGTTATTCTTGTAGCATTATAATTGATAATACTGTTTCCTATTACATGTAGCTGTTTCTGATACAACAAATTAATTTCTGACACCACTACACACACTATATAGCCTCCTTTCTCGAACTCACAGGCCATGTGCCATAACTGTCATTTTGCAGGACACAACTGGCCAGACAGTTGTGTCCCTCAAAGGCATACAGGTGTTGAACCTCATCTATTATGCTATCATCTACCTAAGGTGGTCAGCAAATTATGCAGTTTCCGTCACTAGCAGAACTCACATACCAATGGGTGTGAATGAACACTGTATCAGGAACAATGCATAACACCCTGTGGGACACATTTAGATGATTGGTTCTATTAACCAGACACATTTACAGTCACAGAGCATATGTATTCATTCACGTTTGTCAAGGTACATGTTGTTTATGACTCATACATGTTGTCATCTGTCTTTACCTGTATTCCGCCACCTGTCCACCTAATATCACTAGTTCTGGAAGTGTTTAGTTGGACTTTGTTACATTCTGATACATAACTATGGATGTCCATGCTAATTGGGTACATGGCACTGATGTGGTCTCTATGTATTCCCCCGATGGTGTACAGACTATCCGGTAGATGTGCTCTTCAGGTTTGGGAGGTGTAGGCGTATGCTATGCCCACACAGGAATATTAATGACTTCCACTGGGCGGGCCTACTACATCTCTGCCAACCAGCACCTGCACACCTAAGCCCATTATTGCATACCCATGATCCACCTACCTGGCACCCCTCTACAGCAGTCATGACAAATACTTACTGCGAGTGCAGCTGGGGTATGAGCACACCCCTACACATTGCCCACTCTCCCCATCTCGGGGCACATGTCGTACATTTTGTCAACCCATGTATTATCACAACTTGCACAACCTACTGTTCCATGTACACCTACATCCTGCTCATATCAATGTCAGCAGGTTCACACATAGCCTGAATTTCTGGGGTCTCGCAAGGGACATCGTTATCTATGTTTAAAGTGTAGACCTTGCAGATCTCTCCCTCTGGTACTTTCCTACCTGTGTTTGGGACAGCGGCAGTGTATTGATCTGTATTACCTGTCTGTATGTCTGACCGGCCTAGCTGGGCGGTGTGGGGGGTACAACGTTTATTTATTGGACCTCCCAGCCACATATGCCCGGGCTGTGAATATGTTGCCCCTATTTGCTGTGACGTAACCTAGTTATGTACGTGTATATCTACAATGACATATATATTTGTTTTGTGTGTATGTGTATATATCAATACCTGTTATCTGTGTATATATATCTATATATATATCCATAGTATATCCTTATGTGTATATATATATATATATCTGTATAAATATGTATGTGTATATAAATTAATATAGATATATATACGTTTTTATCTATATATACATCTGTGTGTCCGTTAACCTATGCATTTCCCAGACATGGACACTTACACATGCGTATTCGGTTTTATCTCTGCTTCAATAGAATACTATTGCCTTAGTCATTATGACACCGACACTTCACTCCGGTGAACTTGTGATCAGTATATTGCACATTATACAGCGGACAGATGTCGCAGGGTTTTCATGTCTGGGGTGCCGCTGATAACTGTGATGTGATACAGAGTCATTCGACCTATTACTTGTATGCGTACCCTATTATTTCTGCTACTGTGTTTGTTTCTGTGCACATTCATATTATTACTGTTGATAGAATGAGTGTTTGTGTTACTGTGATTGTACGTCAACATATTGATGTCTTCATGTAGCTGTGTCTTTCTGCTTTTCCCAATTTGGGGTTGTCACAGCAGAACTCCGTTCCGCTCATGGGTGGCGTACATGTTTTACATGCCGGGCTGCCAGCCCTGATGCACAATGTCTGACAATAATACGCCCATTCACGCATGTCTCCACACAAACGATGCTCTATCTGGGAATCCCACCTACCTACTAGCTGACCTCCACGGACCGCTCCATTGCACCCGGCGCAACATACCCTAGCACTCCTGTGTCCATAATCGCATATCCATAGTTTCTCCAGCACACCCGTGTTGAGTTTCCATGCATAACAGCCATTATACACCTGATATCACAGCCATGACACACCTTTACACATTGCCCTCTCCAGAGCATTGGGGTCCTACACATATTTTGTACTGCCTCATGTATTCACAGGCTCACCATCCATTCATATTTGCACATACGTGCCTTTCCTGGTGTTATGGATTATGAATGATTTGCGGGTTACATGTGTAGGTGGTCGCAACATGTACTACATTCCATCTGTTTACAATGTTGATGTAGCACTTCAACTATGTTATGGCCACTGGTATAACCCTGCCTCTGGTGTGAATAGCGGTGCTCTGCTCAAACTTGTGCAGCTTTATCTGACATTCGCTGCGAGCACTTTCTAATTCCTTAAATGCTCTAAATTCCCTTCACAACCCTTATGTTTGTTGCCTTTCAGCGTTTCCTTTTATATATATATATATATATATATATATATATATATATATATATATATATATATATATATATATATATATATATATATATATATATATATATATATATATATATATATATATATATATATATATATATATATATATATATATATATATATATATATATATATGTGTGTGTGTGTGTGTGTGTGTGTGTGTGTGTGTGTGTGTATGTATATATATATATATATATATATATATATATATATATATATATATATATATATATATATATATATATATATATATATATATATATATATATATATACAAATATGTAATTGTATATTTCTGTATATCTATCTATATATATATATATATAGATATATATGTAATGGTATATTTGTGTATATCTATCTATGTATATATATATATATATATATATATATATATATATATATATATATATAAAAGTTACAGCTGTACAAGACAACATACATTTGCTATGCTAAAAGCTGCATACACCCGCGCAGGTGCACTTGCATCTACTTATTCTGAGTTACGTATGTTTATTGGCACTTCTTCAGGATTACATGTGCCTTATTCCTTAAGAAAGTACCACTTTGATTGATGCAATCCAGTTAACGGACCCATGCGAACGCGGTCACCTTTACATGTATAAATGTTGGCTTTACAGCACAGAGGCATTCATTACACAATTAAAATGTGCTATAGTCGTACTTGAACCGGGAATGCCTTTATGTTAGGTGGATGCTCTAACCACTACACTATTGTTGTTCTGGCTCATTTATATGTATACCCATGGTTCATAGCTACTCTGACATATGCCTCACTGCTTCCCTTACACAGCAGACATCCATTCTCCTGCTGGGAAAACCACAGTACTACACTTACGACATTCCCTGTTTCCTACTGCTCTGGACCCGTGCTGCATGTCTACTCACTCCAAAGATATTCAGAACCCCTACACTTATAGTCCTCACACATACGCGTGTTTGATTGTCATGGTGTTCATGTGCTGGTCCAGGTTTAGGCTCATCCGACTGGTTACTAGAACTGCTCTGGCACTGTTCGAATATCAGATGTAGCACATGGACAGAGTTAGTCCAGATTTTAACATTCTACCTGTGTTTATAGATGCAGGTGTTTGGGCACATCTGACCACATTATTAGGTCGGCGCTACATACTTTTGGGCGGGGAGTGGTTCCACTACATAATGCAGGGGGGGGGGGTTCCACGTGTTTTCCTTCCCATTTGACTATTTCATTAATTTATAGATGCAATGAATATTATTCTGGACCTCAGTTATACATTCACTACAGGTATGAAATAGTCCTGTCAACAGATGTGACAGTTGGTTGGTGTATTTATGTGTACAGACCTCTATGATACTCAGGGACTTGTTTCTCCAGTGACAGGGTCAAGGCTATGACAACTCAGGGACAATCACGGACACTTCTACCATATTAGTACTATTAACTTGGAACATGTTGACAGATTCGTAATACTACTACTTTTTTGCTGTTAAATGCATCTATTACTCTTCATCATTGTAAGTAGTCATTCTCATTCAACACCTTTCCTCCAAAGGTCACTGGCTTTATGAGTGGTTAATTGGCTGGCCAGTTATTGTGCGAATGCTCTGACCATTGGTAGCATTGACATTGTCATATGTACAGGTTGGGATATATTCTGTGGAGTAGGGTTGCCACCTTTTCAAATGGCCAAAGTGGGACATTGTTGGAACACACATCAGATTTTACAGGCCGACACATGCCCATGGTCAGTACAAAGGATAGAACTTTACTTTTTTCCTAAATAAAAGCTTATTCTTGTAGTGGTTTAGTTACTTATTCTGTTTCTTGTAACAATTAGGTATTTTAGATACAGAAATAATTATTTTATGCAACTATTACATAACATATGGGACATAATTATGTCCTACAATATCAGGACATTTGCCATTTGTAATATTTTTGGTCAGGACACAACTGCCCAAAGAGGGACTGTCCCTGTAAAGTGGGACAGATGGTAACCCTACTGGGGACACCAGATTGTTTAGGCCAACACATAGCCATGGTCAGTGCAGGTTTAGAACATTCTTTCCTAGCTGTGAGCCTATAACTTTAGCACTTTAGTTGTTTGCCTGTTTCTTGTATGAATTACATTTATTCTATCCTGACGTGACCGCTTTAGGCAACTGTTGCATGCAGTATGGTACATAGCTATTTCCTACAATCACAGGACATTTGGCATTTGTCATTGTTGGTCAGGTCACACCTACACACAGTAATTGTCCCTCACACAGTGGATCAGGGGATATCCTGTTTATGTCAGTGCCTTCATCACCCTTATTCCATGTGCCACTATGTGAATGTGTGCAATATATTCTCTCGCTTATTCGTGTCGGGACACGTGCATCACGGGCAGGTGTTTGATCCTGGGTAGTAGGTTCTGCATGACCATCTAGGGCTGGACAGTCTCGTGCACCACTACTGCACATTCTGACTTGTGTCCAGATGTCTACAGGACTGGACATTGTGTCTTGATACCCATTCTAATGTTTACACAGGTTACTTATCCCATGAGGGATATCCAAAAATTTAACAAGACCGATAACAGGAACGATACCGAGCATTCTTCTGGCGTTACGAAAATGTGCTGGGGGTTTTACATGCAAGGGATACATAGTTTGCAATCCTGAAACTGCCTAGGGTGACACTACCTACTACATATGCATAGTGGTCACTATGTGTAGATGTGGCTACGCCAAACTAGTAGGCCAAGTATGGCTGGATTTGGTGGACGTTCAGGTATGGGGGCAGGTTGTGTGCTGTGGAGGGGATGCTGGGTAGTCCATTATGCATCCAGGTGTGTTGCATTTGATATGGCCAGTTCCATCAGGACCAATCTGTGGGTATGTGCCGGTGACATTTCTGTACATTTGAATCGCACCTTTTAATATTCAAATGTTTGCGGGGTTGTGTTCTACAGTATGGCCTGTCTGGTTGTATTGCAGATGTGTATACATGTTTTTGTATTTCCTTCTGCTTCACCCGCTGCTCCCTCATACACCTCCAGTTCACCTATTCTGCATACTACACAGTCTCGCCTTTGAGGATTATACCATTACCCATCCCCCCACACACATATTCCTGACACTCCATCCATCACTGCTTTGGTTGATGGCCCATGACACGGTCAAGGTAACACATTGCATACCCTACATATATCAGGTACCTGTATGGTTGTGTGGACTACCCTGCCATGTTTGACCTTCCACATGCTATACCTCATGCACATGGGTACATGCCCATACTTAACTTTCTTGACATGGTTGGTATACCCGGGTAATACCCGTTCAACTGTGACACATCCTGATAAGTACGGCTTGGACTGCAGATGTGCAGATTTTGGACAACTGTTCTAATCATTGGTAGGATGCCACCTTTTCCTATGTCCAGGATGGGATATATTCCGGACACATATCCGATTGTACTGGACAACATGTACCCACAGTCAACGCTACAGATAATATTGTTCCTTTCAGCCTACATGTTGCCTTATTGTTGTAGCAGTTTATATGCTCCTTTTGTTTCGTTTACATGCTTATTCTATTTCCTGTCACATATGGTATGTTAAATACGTTCATACCTATTGTATGTGACTATTACATGCGTTGTGGGATATAATTAGGTCATATGGTCGCTAGATATTTACATTTATCTTGTTTTTTGTTATGGTCACATCTGCCCAGCTGTGTACTCTCCCTCACAATATGGGTCAGCTGGTGACCCTGACCATTGGGCTGGACGTACCTATTGGCGGCGCGCTAACATATGATGCGTTTCACTTCCACTTGGTATAACTATCTACACTGCGTTGGACTACAGGCACACGTTTTTCAATGTCATTTGTTCTAGGGATAGGCACCCGTTATTCCCTACCATGCATTTGTGTTTGCTTCTTCGTTTTCTGTTCGCAGGAACTGTCTTGCATGCTTTGCATACGTTTCAGTATCCACGGACACTGACAGATGTGATTACTATTGCTTGCAAATTGTTATATGCAAGCATTTTAAGTTGCACATTGACAGCTGACATTTCCACACCTCCATGCGGCACTTTGACACACCCTATGCACCCGCGCTCCTTTCCTATGCAAGTGGCTGTGGCGGCAGCGCGCCTTCATTAATATGCATTTGGCACTACTGCTCCATCTTCACACCACATGGTCGGTGCAAGCCTAACGCCGGCCTTGTGCCGAGCTTCATGAATCCCTCTGAATGTCATAAGAGAGTTAGACAAAGAAGAAGAAGGAAAAACATAATTTTTAAACTTAGGATGTTAATACTTCAGTTTTTGTATTAACATTTAGAAAACATTATTTGAGTTGGTAGGATTTTTAATCTTACTCAAAGGGTTAGTAGCAAAGTTATCACTTAACTCATTTTATAGAGATTTAGCTCCTGTTATGAGTAAAGTCTGTTTTGGGTTTCATTCTTTCTTAACACTGTACTTAACAGTGGTCTGTACTTTGCTAGCTAGACTGTTTGAAAACAGTTTCCATGGCAGTGGTTATTGAAAGTATTTGTTATTTTGGCTTCAAACATTGATATATATTTAGTATATTTTTGAACTAAATCTGTTGCTTATCAGGCTTGACACACATATTATATACATTTTAGTAGTAGTAAAGTCATTGCATTCTGAAGTTCATATCAATGTTGTTTCTTTGATGTTATACAGTGGTATGTTTTGTTATGAAGAATGATTACAAATTTTGCTGTTTTGTAGTAACAACATTCAAGCTTATTTCACTGAGTCCTTTGAAAGTTATTAAGTACTGAAGATGAAAATAATCAGAAGAGGATCATGATATTCTGCTGCTGGGATGCAACCCATCTACATTAAACATGTTTATTTATTATTATTATTATTATTATTGTTACTATTTTATTCTGAGAAATAGTTGACTTTCCCATTCCCTGGACCCGTAACTCAGACTTATGGTTTCTGCTTTAAAAAAATCATCTCAGTCATATCAGCTGGGATATTTTTAAAACTGTTCAGCATTTTGCAATTGGACCCCCCACCTCCATCCTAGAGAACAGGGCAATTTTATCTTACTACGCATAACTATTGTCATTTTGGAGAGTAAAGGCAATGCTCCATTTGGGACTGCCTGGGCTGCTAAATGAATTAGTGAGCATTCACTTCCTGCTGACTGAGGCTAAATCAGGGGACTATTGCCTGTGAAAGCATAAAAATAGAAGTGAAAGAAAGCACATTTTGGACAGAGTGTGGGACTTAGCAGCCAAGTGATCCAGACTGCATGGGATGCTCCTCATTTGAATATAAATGAACCCACTGTTTCTCTGCTCTGCATTGAACAGCTTTGGCTCCAATATATCATTTTGATTGGTTTGTATACTGCAATTACTGCCAACCAGCATTGCAATATACAATCCAGTCAAATAATTGCTCCGCTGTTCCACATTGAACAGCATTGGCTCTGCTACACAGTGTTTGATTGGTTTGCATAATGCAATTACAATCAATTGGCATCATTATATATGAACCAATCAAGTAACTGAAGTGATGGGAGTCAGTGAAAACTCCCAATATTTGATCAATTGCATAACAGTAATTGTTTTGATGCCACTGTAATGCCTTCAAAAAGGACTTTTGGGTACAGAAAGATTACATTGAACCAGTGCGAGTTTATGGAGGATATTCATGATGGGTCATCATGTCAGTCACAGAGGCGGAAGCCAGGAAGGATTCGATCTGGTTGGGAGTGGTGCAACAGAAGGATGACACAGAGGTGAACGGGAGTCTGCAGTGCTGAACAGGAGTCAGGGGCTGAGATCACCAGCTCTCCAACTATCAAGAGGCTGAGATTTATTTTTGATGGATGGTGCTGTTGCTGGGCTAGACTGCTGATTGGACTTCCTTAGTTCCTTTGATTATTTGTTCCTGAATTTTGTTGTGGACTGGAGTTATAGCTGCTTTGTCTCCTGTATTGGGCAGAGGTAATTGACTTAAAATGTACATTGTAAAGTCTCTGTCCTGTTCTGATTATTTCTGGATTTGTTCCCAATATGTCACATTCTTTAAAATGTATCCCTACTTTTTGGTGTTTGCCCCTTAATTATACTAGGCTTTGTGTAGATTTATCTTTTAACAGGTTGAGCAGTAGGCAAATGTCTCAAGTTAATAGTAATTTTAAGTGCCTGTCCTGTTCTTATTATTTCTGGATTTGTCCCTGATTTATTGCAGTCCTCATCCAGATTTTTGTACATGTCTGTATTTTTGGTTTGTTACTCATACAATGTATGGTCTTCTAGTAAATCATGATCTGAGAATTAAAGTTACTAGATAATGACAGACATTTGACTTTCAGATTCATATTCTTCAGAAAATGTATGCTAAAATAAAAATCCTGTTCTAGCAGCTTCCCAAGATTGTTAGAGCAATATTTAAAATGTATCCCTATTTTTGGGCCTTTGTCATCAAATTATATCAGGCTTTGTGCAGATTACTTGTCCTAACAGGTTGAGACGTACGGCATTTTTATTTTGTTTGTCAGGCTAGATATGCAATGCATATTTATTTCCCTGCTACTATGGGCATTTATTGTAAAACAAGTAGAAGATCCCATGCTTTTGTTTTTATTTGTCTTGTCAGGTACACCACATGGCTACAAGAATACATTAACAAATTATCCTCCTGATGGTTCTTTGGCTACTACTTTCTTTTCTTCTTCAGAATACTGACAAAACTTAAACCCACAAGACTAGCAGCTGACAACCTGCCCACAGAATACCTAAAAATAGCAGCTGATGTTTTAGCTTATCCCATCTCCATATTAATCAACTGCTCCATATCTGAGTCCTATGTGCCAGCCTTATGGAAAATATCCACATCATACCCCTACACAAAGGCGGCCCCTCAACAGACATCTCCAACTACCGCCCCATTGCAATCATCTCACATCTCCCCAAGATACATGAAAAATGTATCAACATACAGATCTCCAATTATCTCCTAGACAATAATCTCCTCTCCTTCACACAACATGGTTTCAGACCACACCATAGCACCGCAACTGCTCTGCTCTCCTTCACTAACACCATTCTCCAACATAAAAACAATGGCCTTTTCTCTTCTGCTGTATTTCTTGACCTATTGAAGGCTTTTGATATTGTATCACATGATCTTCTACACTCTGCACTCTCCAACATCTCCTTTTCCATACCTGCCATCAGTTGGTTCCACAGCTATCTACATGGCCACCAGCAGTCAGTTGTCTGGCACAACAATCTATCCCCCTTGCCTCAATGTTACTCTTGGGGTTCCCCAAGGCTCCATCCTTAGCCCCTTGCTTTTCTCCATTTTTACCAATGACCTGCACACCGCCACCAAACATGCCTCCCTCATACAGTATGCAGATGACTCTACTCTCATCTGCTCAGCTCCAGCTCTAACAGAACTACAACAGATCACTCAAGCATCTTTCTCTTCTGTTGAAAGTTGGCTATTAAATGCTCAACTCCTCCTCAACCCAAATAAGTCCAAACTCCTCATCTTTCAACCCTCAAAATCTACCCCATTTCTACATCCCCCATTTCAACATACTTGCCAAAGACAACACTTCCATCTCACCAACAGCCCACACTAAGCTACTTGGTGTACAGATTGACAACAAACTCAAATTTGACACTCACATATCACTCACAATAAAAAAGTCCACACAAAACTGGGTGCCTTGTAGAGAAACCAGCAATACCTAATCAAACCAGCCAGAATCTCTACCACAACTTCCCAACTAATCTCAACCCTACTCCATGCATCACCCATACTCACAAATTTTCTACAATCAGACCTAAAGAAACTCAAAGCCTGCTACAATAAAATTGCAGAATTTGCATCAGGGGACTCCCACCGCAGTCACCACTGTGTCTCCCTTAGAAACCTAGACTGGTTTGAGCTCCCTCAACTCCTACACCTAACCCAACTTACCTTTGCTCATAAACTTGTAAACCACCCTCTTAAAATTCCCTCACTTCATAAACTTCTGCAACCCTACCAATCCTACAGACCCCTTCGCTTCTGCAACAAAAATCTACTCCAAGTCACCAAACCCAACAACTCTGCAGGGGAAGCGCTATACTCCTACTCCATGTCCAAAATTTGGAACTCACTTCCCACTGCCATAACTACCCACCCTTCCAGCAGTCTCTTCCGAAATGCTCTTAAAGCACACCTAAAATTTCACTGGCTATGTCCTTGTCCATACCAAAACTACCCCCCCTTTCTCCTGTACCACTAATTAGCTGCCAGCTCTACTATTAGCCGTCAACAGGTTATCAGTATTTCATTACTATTTCATATCCTTTAACTAGCAGATGATTGCAGTACGATGTTTACTCTTTTCTCTGTGTGAGAAATTAATACCACTAGGCAAATGTCTTGCACCTTATATTGTTATACTCTGACATATGTCATTACCTGCCAGACTGTGTCTTTGCTATAAATACGCTGTTTTTTTTTCCTCTGAAATGCTAAATTATACTCTTATATTATGTGAAATTTTGCTTTTCTGAATATATGGAGCCTTCCTTGTGATATTATACTCTGACATATATGTCATTTCTCCTGTTGAACTGTGTCTTTACTATAATTATACTGTTTCTTTTTTCATCTGGTATGCTAGATTGTACTCTTATACTATGTAAATCTCGTATGTCTGAATATATGGAACTTTTGTCCCCGGGCCTCCACTGAAAATGGGCATTTACCCAGTCGGACTTTCCCGGTCAACAAATGTAAAATACATAAATAGATATGTATGTTTGCAGTGTACAGGCCTGTTAGTTATTTGTATAAGAGGAGTCTTATAAAAAGTAATTGTTAAAGGTATCCGGTTTTGTTTTGCAATAGCACTTCATTTTGAGTGTAAGTTTTGTGTGTGTTCACAATGCTAAGACTTAATAATGCTCAAGGAAAACTCTCATTTGAGCACTTCATCTCCCAATGTGTGTTGTTTATTATTTGTGTTTTCTCACCCAGCAGTGCAATACAGTCATTTACATGTTGGAAAAGGGCAGTTATAAGTTCAGTAGTGTGTTTACTTTTATTTCAAGTGCTGCAATGATTTTAACTAACAAGTAATCATGCTGCGTTTGCTGTCATTTGTTGTCAATTGTGAATAATATTTTTGAACATTTTCATTTGTTACTTTTTTCTGAAAAAAAGAGGTAGTAAAAAATAAGGTGGGCACTAAGGGGTCAGACAGGGACTGAGAATTTGAGCTGTTCATTGGTTCTCTGGACTGCAATTGTAAGAACCTATAAAACCAGAAGATGCCACCAAATGTTTAATGCCCACATTCTGTGGCTCTGGCAGTCAGTGCACAGGGCTAGGTCTTGTAGTATACATAAGTATAATCTGACTTGAAGTTATAAGGTTTCCTTTATTTATGTATTGCCTGTTCCCTGTTATTGACGCCAGTGTTAGCTCTCTCCCCTTTACTCCCTCCTAAAACTGATGATGTTTGCAGATAAGGTAATGAATTATATTCTTGTTTACATTCTCTTATTCCATCAATGTCTCTAGTGTCTCTGCCCTTGACTATTTCTGGACTTGTCGCTGATTTGTTGAGTTGTGCACTAGACAAGAATTAAAATTATAACCATGTTTCAGAAAGTGTTTATTAATTCACCTTTCATTATTCCATTAGGGTCTCAAGTTTCACTAATATTTTTAGTGTCTCTTTTTGTCCCTGCTTATTTCTAGATTTGTTCTTGATTCATTGAGAGCTATGCTGGGGTCTTTTGGAGAAAATGTTGTGCATGTCATTTAGTAATGACAAAGTTATAGATTTATACTTCAGAAAATGGTTTCCTATGAAAAAATCGAACTACAGAACAAAAGTCATGCACATCTGCAATTCAGATGTGTGAAGTGCCGCATATCAATTAGGACAGAATGTCGAAGTGCATATAGCAAAACATTCGAATATGCACTTTCAACATTCTGTGATGAATTTTGCTACTCCATATCAGGTAGCGTAATGTTTTTCTGGGGTTATGCCACCC
The DNA here is from genome assembly GCF_019279795.1 of Protopterus annectens. NCBI lineage: Eukaryota > Metazoa > Chordata > Ceratodontiformes > Protopteridae > Protopterus > Protopterus annectens. Next base: position 187,499,355 of record NC_056741.1, on the reverse strand, counting down.
TGCGCCTCCCCCCACAACCCCTGCAAATAATATATTCCAACTCTGAGATTGCACTACAGTGGAGAAAAAGGTAATTTACCAATCCCCCACTGTACCATGATCTGTAGTCATAACTCCATAACATAAGTGCGAATGCACTGTGCCATTCTCCAAACTGTATATTCAGAATAGTGCAGGTCGGCGAAAACGGGAATTAGCCAAATGTGGTCTGACATTCCCATTTTGTTGAACCTGTACTCGTCATATTCATACTAAACAGAAAGAATCGTATATTTAATGCTGACTGCAGAAAAAGGTGGAAGGTTACCGGACATCTTTTCCAGTACTTTAAGGTAATCCTGCTTTCTTGCAGCTAGTCATTTAGTAAAGTGGCAGCAGGCATACATGCAGGGAATATTGCATTGGTTCTATTATCCTTGTCCAACACATCACTCATCAAACAAGCCTACTACTTTTTTTTTTTTTACTTGAGGAAGGCATGTTGTAAGCTTCCAGAAGATGAAAAGTAACCGCATTAAAGTATGCATGTTGTGGTTTCCCTTGTTTGACACTATAGGTCTCAATCTTTTAAAAGGCCAATGTGGAACGCAAACACTAACAATGTGTAACAACCAGACAGTATGTGGAACACACTATTTTTTCACTGCATGAAACATGCCATTGCCATGGGGCCTGGTTGAATATTTGGAAAATTCTATAAGACACTTGTGAGTCAGATCCAAAACTTTTATTTTATAATCTGCAATACGATAACCACACCATAACTACATGAAACAGCACTTTTGTACAAAATCAAAACTAAAATCCCATGGTCATTAATACTTCTTGCTACATTTACTACATTTTCTAAACAGACCTGTTACAAGTCACACAATCGATTCCATGTATACACTAAGTGCATGAACAGCATCCTGTCATTACTTTAGATCAGATGCATATTTATTGTGTGCTACTTTGGCTTTCTTAGCAGCATCTAAGACATGTTTTGGCAGCTTAAGATCACAGCAGTCCAGTTCTTCATTCATTTTAACTGCTAATATACAGGTCAATGTTTTTAGATATAGAGATTGATGCAGTTCAGTCTTTACTTTACACATCATGATAAACACTCTTTTGGCTTGTGCATTTGAGTGCGGCATGCAAAGTAGAGTCATCATCGGCTGCTTAAAGAGTGGCAGTTTCCCATCTATGCAAAGGTCCCTCAGAAGGTGTGCCCAGTACTTGTAAACTCATCAATTTATTGCTCAGCCTCAGCATCATTTTCACAGCCAGCCAGACGTAAACCATCATCCCTGACAAGTCCCAAAGAAATGTCCAGTTTTTGGCAAGACTAATAAGGAATGCAGCCTCTTTTATTAAGTGAGCCTGCATGGGAAACTTTTTAAGCATTTTCTGCAGCACTACAGCCTAAAAAGCCGCACCTTTTTTATAAAAGCTAAATTCTATAATTGTGCCAGCAGTATCCTCCTCATGGCTCTTCATACACCGTTTGACTTCATAGCCAATACACAGCTCACTGTTTGGTAGAACAGAGCTATTGTCAGTTAACACTGAAACTTCACTGTGTTTGAGAAGTCTGACAGAAACTGCAGGTCTCAGAAGTCTGCCAGCATACTGCTGGAGGAATTTATGCACAGTGGCATGCAGTGTCAGTAGCTGCAGGTCTCAGGAATCTGCCAGCATTCTGCTGCAGGAGTTAATGCACAGTGGCATGCAATGTCAGTAGCTGCAGGTCTTAGGAGCCTGCCAGCATCCTGCTGCAGGAATTTATTGACAGTGGCATGCAGTGTCAGTAGCTGCAGGTCTCAGGAGTCTGCCAGCATCCTGCTGCAGGAGTTTATGGACAGTGGCATGCAGTGTCAGTAGCTGCAGGTCTCAGGAGTCTGCCAGCATCCTGCTGCAGGAGTTTATGCACAGTGGCATGCAGTGTCAGTAGCTGCAAGTTTCAGGAGTCTGCCAGCATACTGCTGCAGGAGTTTATGAACAGTAAGCTCTGAAGTTAAATGCTGAACTCCAATAAAGGTTCCATTGCATACTTAAGAATGATAAAAATCATACACAATTCATGACTCTGCAGGTGGTTGGCAATTAAATCAGTCCTAGCAGGACATGGCTCTGCAGACAAAACATATGCATTTAGAGATGGCCACATGTTCAGGGTTCTGTTAATTGCCTGACTAAGACTCCACCATCTAGTAAGTGCATGTCCAATAATCTTGAGTGTATCAGTGTCTGTTAAGAATACAAATTCTTGCAGTTTTTGTTGTCTTTGTGCATTGGAACTGAAATGACATTACACATATGATATGTTCTTCATCTGGAGAATGTAGTGCTTTTACACCAGCTTTACTACCTAGATCTGCCAGATGGCACAAGCACCCCATGTTTCTAATGGTGGGATTCATCTCCTTTAAAACAGATGGCACAGAATAGTGTTTTCTAATCACTGAGGTAGCATTGTCTAAAGAAAAGCCCACAGTGTTGGAAAGTGGAATGTTAAATTTTGTTAAACTGGACATTAAAGCATCAAACAATTCTTGTCCAGTTCTTAACACACATTTTGGCATATGAAGGAACTGTAGTACATTTTTGCCTTGCCTTTTCATACGTTTATAGGTGTGTACTAGGCTAATGGCTCTGGAGCCTTTACAAGCCTAGCCCATAGGATTACCCTGGCATTGTGCCACCCGACCTTACTTCCCAGTGCCTCTGTTGAGTAGAGCCACCGGAGTGATCCCCAGGGAGAATTTTCTATTTCCCATCCACTCATCAAGGTTTTTCATGAAGAGGGCCAGTGAGGTGCTCTGTTTGACATGTATGGGAAGTTTATTCCATAGCATGGGCAGTCTCTGGGTTATGAACTTGTCCCTCCAGCATGTTCTGCTGATTGTGGTAATGAGGTTGAGGTCTCTGGAATGTGTGGTGTGGAGGAACTGTGATTTCTTTAGATGTAGCATTTCTAACAGAGCTGGGTCAGACATGGCTTTGTAAGTCAAGCAGAGATCGCCTCTAAGTACCCGATATGAGACAGAGAATAGTTGGAGTTTTTTGAGTCTGTCCATATAGGACAAGCGTTTAAGGCCTAGGATCTTCTTTGTGAGGTACTTGTTTGGCCTCTCCAGTTGTTGCAGGTATCTAGTGAGGTACATGCCAAAATGGGCACTGTACTCGATGATTGGCCTAATGAGGGAAGAGTAGAGGGAGACAATGACCTCTTTCTTCCTGGATGCAAAACCCTTAGTAATGAGATGCGCCACATAGAAGGATTTTCTGACCAAAGTGGCAATGTGGTGGTCAAAAGAGAGGTTGCTGTCAACCTGTTCCCAAATATCTTATAACGCCTTCTGTGTTCAGTCGACTACCATCAATCTGGTAATTCATGGGAACTAGGTTTTTCCCAAAGAGGTTGATAACACATTTTTTGGCATTGAGCTTAAGGCAATGGCTTTGACACCAGTCGTTGGTCTCAGTGAGGTCTTTCTGTAGGATGTCACTATCACTTGGGGAGTTAATAATAGCTCCCAACTTGCAATTGTATATGAACTTTGTCAGCCAGAGTCTCTTCATGTTGGCCTGGACTTCAGAGAAGTAGATACAAACAGGAGAGCACCCAGGACCAAACCCTGTGGGACTCCAGTTGTGACTTGTTGGCAGTCTGATTTGGAGTATGCTACTTTCACACTGTGGGTTCTATCTGTGAGCCAGTTTACAACCGACCTAGTGATATAGGCATTGATGCCTAGCTTACTGAGTTTTTCTATGATTCCTGAGTGGGGAATGGTATCAAAGGCCTTGGCCAGATCAAGGTAGGCTGTATGAACCACCTTACCTTCATCCACAGCTCTGGTGACTGACTCAAAGATGTCAACCAAGTTCAGCAGGCATGATCTACCCTTCACAAAACCAAACTGTGTGGGATCTAGAGTTAGGAGATTTCCTATATCCTTGTTTATTATGTCCATGACGATGCGTTTCATACCTTTGCATATCAGACTGGTCAGGCTAATGGGGCAATAGTTACCAGGGTCTGTGGTCACTCCTCCTTTATGGAGAGGGATGACTGTGGCAGTGCACCATTTGGTAGGGACAAAGACTGAGGTGAGGCTGTGATTGAACAGGGCACACAGGTGAGGTGCCAGTTCACTCTGTAGTTTATGTAGAACACACCCAGGGATATTGTCAGGTCCCATAGAAGCTGTATTCTTGGCCTTGGACAGTGCTGTTTTAACCTGTGCAATAGTAATACTGCATGCCTGGCAATCTTCTGGTATTGTGATTGGTTCTTTGGGGGTGGAGTAAAGTTGGTAGTGAATCTGTCGGCCACTATATTGGCACAATATTTGTTGGCTCGGTATAGGAGGTACCATTGTGCAGTCGCTCTGAGAAAATTTAAGTGTTGCAGTGGAGATTCTTTACATAACTATAGAAGGCCTTGTGGTTGTCTTTACTATCTGCTGCAATTCTGTTTTCATAGCTAGCTTTAGAGGATTTAATGATGGATCTCAACTTTTTTTTCATCAAGGTAACCAACAAGGCTCACCAACAATTTGTCATCACCCATGTTTGTTCTTTGGTCCATATACACAGAATGATCCTTGCAATACAGGCTGCCTTCTTTGCTCCACATGTCATTTTCCTAAGAATATCTTGATCCTCTCCACATTTCTTTTTTTTAAATTTCAGGATGTGTTCACCTGCTGCAAAGCATAAGTTGTGTTTACCAAGGAGAGACACAAAGCCGACCTCAGCCTCAACAACCTTTGTACTTGCTAAACTCTAAGGTCTCGAGAAGTCTGCCATAGTCCTTCCACCTGCATGCTTGCAATTCTGTCTTTGTTTCTCACTGTTGGATTATCACTACAGATCATGTCAGCCACCATGATGGATTGTGAAATCAGTGTTACAGGTATTCCAGAAAACATATTTTGCTCTGCACCTACTCACAGAAGGCCAGTCAAAGGCACTTTCCCAACTTGGCTGAAAAATTGTGTATCTCCTCCTCTTCTTTGGAGTGCCATCTATATCTATATCATTGTCCTCATCATAAACCAGGCAGCCTGTACTTAGCAGGTTTGTAAAATAGTGATGTTACTGAACAAAGACAAAGGAATGGGGCTATATTGCAAAAAAAAAAAAAAATAAATAAAGTAGAAACATCTCAAATCAAAGATACAGAGCAATAGGTCAATGACCTACCCACATAGTTGGAAATGTCCTGCCTCTGCACCAACTTCTCCTGCTCATATATGCTCCTTTTGCCCACTATAAAGGCCTGCATGACTCCATTGCTTCCATTATGACACTTGCCCACCCTCCGGTGATCACTTTCCCACCTAACCAGTATTGCAGAAGGGAGAGAAATTTTCATTCCAAAATGAAATTTGCAGTACACTTAATGTACCCTTGATTCTATCTCAGAATCCATGTTAAGGATATACAAACCCAGCTTAACTACTTGCAAAACACTTCAACAAACTGAAACATGAAATGTACCTAAGCAGTAGCAATGAATATTTTAATTACATACATCATGACAATGCTAATTGCAGTTCACTGTCACCACTTCCAATATGTATTAACCCTGTCCCACACACTGGTCTATACCTGGCAAAGGTGCCTTGAAAAGTTAATGCAAACTTTGGCCCTCAGTACTTTTATAAGAATGTGACATTTAAGATATGTCTTGGAATGGTCATGACCAACAAATGCAAGATCTCACATTTTTAACCACAAAAAAACAAACAAAGCATAAAGGCAGACATACCATATCCCAACAAGGAACATTTGTAGAGCAAGCAATCTTAATACCCTACTTTAAAATCCAAATAGCATTCTCTAACTGCAAAAGATTCTTTATAAAAAATATACAAATGCTGCAGTGATACTAGCATGAATGTGCTTGGTTTTCAGTTGTGGAAATGCTACTGGAAAATAATGCCACTGAGAGTAAAGATAAACTAGAGCAGAATGAGGGACAAATCCAGACTTAATCAAGGACACAAGATATTGCTGCTATTAACCTGAGGCATTGACAAAATAAGCGAATGTGAATTAATAAACATTTTCTGAGGTTTACTATGCATATTATGAGTACGGGTTTTACAAAAATAGGAATGTCGAACCACAGTTGGTTGATTCCCATTTTCAATGACCTGCACTATTCTGAGTGTGCAGTTTAGTGAATGCCGCTGTGCCTTCGCACATATGTTATCAGAGTCATGACTGCAGATCGTGGTACAGTAGTGATTTAGAAATTACCCTTTTCTCCACTGTAGTCTGATCTCACAGTTGGAATACAATATTTGCATGGGGTGTCGGGTGCAGGAAAACATTACACTACCTGATATGCAGTAGTGACGTGCAACACAGAATGTCAAAAGTGCGTATTCAAATGTTTTGCTATATGTACTTTGACATTCTGTTCTAATTGATATGCTGCACACACATGAACAATGACCCATGAATCCCAGATCTAAATGACTTGTTCTGTAGTTCAATTTTCTCATAGTAAACCTTCCTTCCATTTCTTGAAAGGGTTATTAATCTTCAAAGCTGCAGAACAGCTGTTAAAACACTCTGTAATCAATCAAAAAATTGCTACTCATACAAAGCAAAATTTGTTTTCACTTTGCTAGTCAAATAGACTCTAGAAATGTCTTTTGTTGTAAATATGTGTGTGTTGTCAGTTTTCTTATAAAGATGGTGTATATGTATGAATTCTCATTTTGCTTTTTGAGAGAAACATCCTTGCATGTATCCATGTGGTGCAGTGGTTTGATTCAGGTAGCCTTATGTATTAAAGGACTTAAGAATAATGGGGGAGGGGGGTGGCAGGTAAGTCACTGTGAAAGATGGCTGCAAGTTCTGAAGGTCTGTCTTCACCCTACTAAATCCTGGCACCATGCAAATCCCAACCCAGCACCTGATAAGACTCCACAGCAAATTTCTCATGATTTCAATACCCATTTCATTTCCACCATCCAAAAGCTACTCAGAGTCTTCACCAGACTCAAACTCATTCCTTACTTGAGTATAACAGACCTCTTTCTGTAGACAAAGCAACAACTAATCTCTCAGCTTATTCTTTTACTATCCAGCCTGTACCCACCACCCAGATTTTTAAGTTCCTAAACAAACTCAACTACCTTGCTCAGTTTCTGCAGATAATCTTCACCCAGAATATCTAAAACTAGCAACAAGTTTAATTGCATATCCCATTAGCATTCTTATAAATAACTATCTCAGAATCTTATGTCCCCAATTGTGGAAAAAAATCTATTATTACTCCGTTACACAAAGGTGGAAACTCTCATGGTCTCTTTAACTATCACCCTATTTCTATACTTTCTCCACTATCAAAAATCTTAGAAAAATGTGTTCACACACAACTACTTAAACACCTCTCTGATAACGCTCTTCTGGCCCCCATCCAACATGGGTTCCATTCAGGGCATAGCACTATCACAGCCCTGCTCTCATTTCCTGATGCTGTTAACAAGGCCATAGATGCTGGTCACCCTACTTTAGTAATCCTACTGGATCTCTCCAAAGCCTTCAATATGGTATCACATACTAAGCTATTAGTCCAACTATCAAAATTAGGATACTCCCCTAAATCTCTTAACTGGTTTACTTCCTACCTAAACAACAGGGAACAATTGGTAAAATGGCTTAATGTCCAATCTGATTCCCAAGCAAACAGCATAGCAGTCCCACAAGGATCCATTTTAGGTCCACTACTCTTTAATACCTTCATTAATGACCTCTACAATGCCCCCAAATACAAAATCCTATCCAATACACTGCTTATTCTACATTAATATCCACCTCCAACAATTTCTCAGAGGCTTTTACTTCAATTGAATCCTGGCAAAATAATGCTCAACTCCTGTTAAATGATAAAAAAACTAAACTTTTACTCTTCTCCACAAAATCACCAGATATAGACTTCAAAATCTGTTCTAAGGATAGTACAGAACTAGAAATAGTGAAAACAGCTACATTGCTAGGAATAACAATAGATGACAAACTCACTTATGAACCTCATATACTCAATGCAATAAAGAAGACACACTTTAAACTATGCATACTTTACCACCACAAACTTGACCTGGACAACCATACCAAAACAAAACTTGCCAATACTTTACTTATCCCCTCCTTTCTGTATGGTAGTGTCAGCTTTACAAACCTTAACTCAACCTTTACTAATAAACTACAATCCTGCTGTTATAAAAGAGCCAAATTTGCCTCCGGAAAACCTTACCGCTCACATCATTGCCATGCTATTACAGAACTGAACTAGCTAGAGTTTCCCTACTGTCTCTACTAGACCCAATTAACCTTTGCCCATAAATTAATCTTCAGACCCAGCGACTGCCCAGCACTCAGCTCCATCCTACAAATGTATACTGCTACACGAACACTAAGATCCTCAAGCAAACAGCTACTAACCATAACAAAACCAAACAAAAGAGCTGAACAAAGTCTGTACTCCCATAGCATTGCCAAGCTATGGAATAACTTACCTTCCCAAATAACTCAAATTGACTGCATAAAAACCTTTAAGTCAGCACTAAAATCCTACTACCTAAACAATCCCTCCTGCCCCTGCCAAACAATCAGACCACCTTAAAACAGTCGTTCAATTAATTTTTGTATTATGCAGTGAATAATAGCCATTTCTGTAATTCCACTTCTTGTTACCTAGCAATACAATTGTATTAACACACACTACAGATGGTATCGTTTCATATCTATACTGTTCTACATATGTAACTTATCAGCCTGTACTTATTGACTCCTATAGCCTACTAATGTTAACTCTGATCTGAATTGTATTATATATGTTCTCCTTTTATACATGTAAAATTTGATTTTTGTATGTTAGAGTCATTTTATTTGCAATACTGCAGTGGTGGTACAGCGGTAGCATTGTCGCCTCACAGTAAGACGCTGTCTGGTTCGATTCTCAGCTAGAGCGTCTTCTGCATGGAGACATGCATTAATGGGTGTACCTTTGTTGAAGGTTGTGCATCAGAGCTGACAACCTGGCACGTAAAAATCTACTGCCAATCATTAGTGGACTGGAGTTCTGCTGTGGTGACCCCTAACCAGGAAAAGCCGAAAGACACAACAAGAGTCATTTTATGTGTAACACTTGTGGAGTTTTTCTCCCCAGGCCTCCACTGAAAATGGGTTTTTGACCAAGTGGACTTTTCTGGTCAACAAATGTCAATAAATAAATAAATCAGCAGCTCTCTATCTACTGGATGTTAAAAGTTTATTTTTTCATTAAATTTGAGGGTTTCAGTGACCTATGCCAAGAAGAAATTATGCTTAAAATGGGTTGGAACATAAAATGACCATTTGTTATGCTTCTAACTCACCAAACTAAAAGGAAAACTCAACAAGATCCTGCAATATGCCAATGAGTTTACTAAAGAACTGATGGCCCTGTAATTGGAGGTAGGGGAAGTTCAGGAAACAATAAAACTCAGCAGCAGATGTTTGACTCTATGCAGCTAAAGGTTGAGTGTGTCAAAAGTGCACTAAAGTGCTAGAAAGCATGATGAAAAGTTGCATGTATGCATAGAAAGTTTATTAAAGAAACAGCAGGATTTAAAGTGGAAAACATGAAGAGAAAATTTCCCAGAGTCATTAAGCTGAGTGAAGGACTGGAGGGGAAAGAAGCAGTATATGTACAACAGTAGATGTGAAGTAGCTGAGGAAATTAAGATAAATAAATAGACACAACGTAATGGGTTGGCAGATTTTCTGGAAATGAAGACAGAAAAAAGTGACTTAAATGTAAAACACCATAGTTATAGCCCTAAGGAATGGATTGTTTGGACTGTAGCTCTCAGGAAGTGCTCTGTCAAGAGTGGCTGTAGATGATTTTGCATTTTAAATGAGAAGGGCTGCGTAAAACTGCCTGCATTTAAGAAAAAACAGGAGCATCGAAATGTCTAATATATCCTACAACATACAAATATGTGGTTGTGGGGAAAATCACTAGTATTTGTTGGGGAAATATTCAAAAACACCAAACCATTGGTTCAATAAAAAACAGCTGGGCACGTAGAATGTTTTATATATTTTATATAAACATTTTTGATTTATTTAAATGTTTTAGTTGTGATTAATTGAAGAGTCATAAGATATGGATCATGTGATATATGTGATTTAAAATGTTCACTCTGTCTTGCCTTGACTAATTTGCTACACTTGGGAAAGCACATGGTTGCAAAAGCTTGAGTTTTTTTGTTATTAAATATACTATTTGAATGCCATGTTTTTCTGTAAGCTGAAGGTGTGGTGCTTTTGGTTCATTTGATCATATATGACTCAGAATACTAGATTTGAAATAGACCGGAGTTGTCTGGGAAGTAGGGTTTCCCCTGCAAATGCCTTAAATGCTTCAAATGCCAGAGTAGGAGAAATGCCTGTTGATCCTATATGAGATTTCAGTAATTAGGTGGTACTGTGAAAGTGTGATGTCCACTCTTTCCCCAGTGTGGGTAACATTGGAATGATGTCTACAAGGCCTTCATCCCACTAGTTTGTGTATTCAGTATGTATGTGTCTTTTTAATTTAGTTGTACTATTTTAACTATTGTAAGTAAACAGCTAATCTGGATATGCTTGACACAAGGAGGCAGGAGAATGGAGAGGAATAACAATATAATGACAAATGTGACCCCAAAAGAAGTGTAGGAGTTCTGAAGTAGTTAAGTCAATTATGGACAGCTCTCCTTTGAAAGCTTGTTGTTGCCAGATGGAAGACTAGGGAGAGACTGGTGACTTGGAGACTTTAAGAGGGGAGGAGCAGAAAGGCAGAATGGAGACCAGAAAGAAATGTCATGATAAGATGCAAAAATTGAAGAAAAAAAAGGTACTCTTACAGCCTGGTTCAGGACAGAGGTCCCACAGATGTGTGGGTGAGCAGAACACTAGCTTGGGGTGGCAGAAATAAGAGAAGAAAGGAAGACTGGGATAGAATTTTTAATGTACAGACTAGTATTTCAACTTCTCTCACTCTCACTCTTTTTTTTTTTTTTTGCTTTTATCATTATTCTACTCTGAACAAGGAATGATCACATGTCATAGGACACTAATGGGATACCTGATATTCAAGAATGTAATGCATGAAACTGGGTGCACATGGAATGATATTGAGGTGATAACTGACAGTTCATATGTGAGTAAAGGGGGGGGGGGGGTGGAGTGTGATGTGTCATATATTTTATCAGGTACCTGACAGACATATCAGTCTTTCTGGTTAACTGCAAATTTATGCTACACAATGACTATGCTTGGAGTAATCACTGTTACAGATGTACCTGCAGGACAACATTCTTGTCTAACCTATTTCTTTTTGCAATTCTCTTTTAAAATGCACATATGTGTAGCTTGCAAAAGCCATGATGCCATCACAACAGAGTCTTGGTAGTTTAGAACTTGTTTACTTGAACAGGTGCACAACAGATTCTGGTATGTAAATACTGCCTCCTGTTATCAAAATGCCTTTGGTAATTATAATAAATATAGACTGTCTTTATCAATATTTAAATGAGTATGTTATATGATGGTGAAACATTATTGTACATGCACTTTAACATAAAATGTTTTCTTAAAGTAGAGCAATATTTGTGTCAACACTATTGAATGTAGCAAACTGCTGGATTTATACTGTGAGTGAGTGTCACTGTGTATGGGGGTGCATGGAGTGCTGTGTTATTTTAGACAGGCAATTCTCAGGGAGATCGGGAGGAGAGCAATGAGGCTTATGTCAGCCAGTATGGAGACTATAAGATGCAGGTGTGTATTTAGTATGTTTTTGGTTAATTTCAAGAAGTAAGTTCCTGAATCATTAGGTGGGGATAGCTTTGAGGTTGTCATACATTAACCTTTGTGGTAGTAATGGCCAGTGTATTAACCTGCTGGTGTTTTTTATTTTTTTTTGTCAGAACCTTACTGTCTCAAAAACACTTGGGAACCAGCTCCACTGGAGCAACAGGTGAATGTACATTACGAGTGTTGGGGTAGGGAGAAGGGAGTAAACAAGGGAAAACTTGGGTAGCAACATGGAATGTTACAGGAATTCAGAATCCAATGAAGAGGGACAGAGCGCTAATAAAGCTGAAGTTAAGTTAAAACCATGACTGTTACAAAAGTTAGAAATAAGATGTATGTGCACTTCATGTTGGACAACAGGAGGTAGTTGAAGGAGAGAAGGAATTTTAAGCTTCTTTTGAGCAATTTTAATTTCTTCTAAACAATGGAATATAGTGAAGGTAATCAAAGATTATAAAGAGCATGGGGGTGAAGCAGATGGGTGAGGAGAGACATAGGACTGGTCTCGAGTTATTTCTATTACCCCATTGCAAATAGACCCAACTTTTTTGTGATTTAATGAATAATTTGCAGGTTCTAAAGACAAAAATGAGAAAGATGAATCAAAGGGGATAACTTTAACTTCGGAGCAGTTCAGTTTCACAGCTATAGTCAAAAGCCCCAGCTGCTCAAATGAGACAGGGGAGACTGTAGGATGTGTGTCAGGAATTAAAAGGAGTGCCAGGGTTTGCATTGTCAAGGTGAGAAACAAAACAAGGCAGTAGGTTGGATAGACTATTGGTGGATGGGAAAACAGTTGAAGACATCAGAGATGTATACTGCAGATAAAGAAACTTTTGAGATTGTGCCATTTTTAAGATGAGCTGAGAGCTAGGAAACAAGATGTTAGGTGGATGGAGATGAAATTTGGGTCAATGGATGAGGAGAGATGCTATCAAATGGGCACAGGATATAGTTAGGAAGATGTTAGATCATAATACAAATAACAAGAGCACATGGGAAATTTATGAATTGGATCAAATGAAGCTGCCTGGAGAAGTAAAATTATGGCTAGAACTGGGAAAATAAGAAAAGACAGGGTGCAGGAAGTAAAAATGTTATAGGCATGGTACAGGAAGTGAATTATTTTATAGGATATGCTTAGCATGTTGTAAAGTTTCCTGCAATAAGTTCTTTCAAATCCACAAAAGAATAATAGACCTTAAGATTGCTTGACTTTATATTTGCTGTATAAACAATAAATGGCCCACCTGGAAGCATGGCTTCTTATTAAGCAACCACACTTTATATCCATAACAAAAACTTGTCTAAAAGATTCCTTCTGTCCTAAACTAAAGGGGATGGAATTGCTTCACTTTTTATCAAAATGAATACCTCTATTTCCATTCTGAACTCAAAAGAAATAATAAAAAGCAGTGAAAGATCTCCAACCTGTGTTTGTACCAAACTATTGCTATGAAAAGGAAATTGAGCTGAAGTACAAAAATCACTTGTCTAAGTATCTGATATCACCCCTTTCTAGTTAATCTAAATGTTTTTCCCTGTGATTTTATATTTTTACTAGTTTCTTTACAATAAACTCTGCACAGTTAAAATAGCTGTTACTATTTATTTCTTAGTTGTCTGATTATTTGTCTAGCTAATAGATCCTCCATAGGTTCATAGGTTGGTACTAGGCTATCAGCCCTAGGGTCTATACAAGCCTAGCCACAACAATTCCCTGGCTATTTCTTCCCACACTATTTACTTCCCTGTACCCCTGTCTAGCAGGGCGACTGATGTGACCCCGGGGTAAATTTCCTTTCTCCCATCCAATCGTCAAGGTTCCTTTAGAAGAGGGCCAAAGAGGCACTCTGCTTGACATGTATGGGCAATCTATTCCAGAGTCTGGGGAGTCTCTGGGTCAGGAACATTTTGTTGGACTGAATATTCTCCTTTGTTAGTTCATTAAATAATAATACCATCTAGCTTATAAAAGTGTTTCCTGTTAAATTCCCTCTTTTTCCTACTTTTCAATTTAATGTAACATTAAAATAATCTTTTCAGCTGGTTTTCAAGTCTAGCTGTAAATTTTCTGAGGCCACTATTGGTTATTTCCTAGAAGGGTATACTTTGCTACTGTTTTTGATAGGGTAGACATTCTCAAGTGCCTGTTGCACTAAAGACTACATGTTTCATTCATGTTAGCAGGATGGGCACTAGTTCTCATTCAAAATGCAAGCTGCTAAGGAACCCCACACATTATATAGCTCCTGTTTGTGGCCAGAACAGCTGCTAACAGTCATGTTGAGGAGCAGATAAGCTGTAGCATACAATATAAGCAACAGGTTGTAAATAAACTCAGTGCCAATAATCAAGCAAGAGTAGACATACAATATAAGAAAATGGCAAGTTAAAGTACGTTATTAAGAGGCAAGGAGAACTTAATGCGTAATGTGCACAGGTGTGTTTTTAAGCAGATTAACATACAAACATCAGTTATTAAACATTAGTCATAACTATATAAGTAATCCTGTTCAAAACCACTCCAAAGCTTCATAACTACGTGAAAAACAAAGTCAACCAAAAAATATTCACTGCAGATGGAAAAAAGGAACACTCCCAGGATGTGAAAAAGGTTTTAATGTCACAAAGTAAGATGTTAGTCCAGATAATTTTTTAATTGAGGGACAATTAAGTAATGTTTTATGATTGGTGTGTTTTGATTGATGTGTGTATTTAAGGGCATGCATTTGTTTCGTACTTTGTTCTGATGAAGGCTTCTGTGCAAAGCCGAAAGTGCTTAATTTTGTGACATTAAAACCTTTTTTGCATCGTGGGAGTGTTCCTTTTTTTCCATCTGCAGTGAATCCTAGGCCCACCCCTCTTCACAGTCTTCACAAACAAACTCCGCAGGGCCACCCAATCTGCCATTATTATTTAATATACAGATGATTCAACTCTAATGTGCTCTGCACCTTCCCTCCCTCTGCTCCAAGAAGTAACGCAACAGTCCTTCACTGCTAATAGAAACCTGAATCATTGATTATCAACTTATCCTTAACCCAAATAACAAAGTTAATTATCTTCTCCAATAACAAATCCCAACATCACCAATCCTCCTTCCACATCTACTCTTCAAACAACACCATAACAGAACCTGTAACTCACACAGAACTGCTTGAGGTAACTATTGACACTGGCTTCAAATTCAATAAGCACCTAACAGCAGTAATGAAAAAGAAACATAAAACTAGGCTTCCTATACAGAGTCAAACCTTATCGTACAAACTGCTCCAGACAATCTATTGCCTGGACCCACTTACTATCCACCCTCTTATATTATTCACCTATCTTTACAAACCTCAAAAAAACTGACTTAACTAAGTTTGAAACTTGATATAACAGGATTCCCAGATTCACAGCTAATTCTTCATATTGAACCCACAACTACATCACTCTCCACTGATTGAAGTGGCTAGAGCTACCCAATCTCTTATACTACACCCAACAGCTGCACATACCATGATATACCAACCCAACAAATGCCCATCTCTCCATAATCTTCTACAACCCCAGACCTCTAATAGAAGTTTGAGATCCACTGACAAATTCCTACTAAAATTCACAAAATTAAACAACAGTTTTGAGGACTTATTCTACTCTAACCACATCTCTAGGATATGGAATACCACCCCACAGCAAATCATAACTACCACTAACACCTCCAAATTCAAACAACTCCTTAATCCCACTTAACCAACTCATGGCACTACACTTATTTATCGCATGGCTGACTCCATCTCCCCTTGTACCCTGTTACACCCTCTCCCTTTCTCTACACACCAGACATACAAGTCCAAACACACATCATAGTACAACCGCCCTACCCACACTATAGTGTTCCCACCTTTTTGCAATTCCCTTTGTTCACTGTTAACTCACATATGTTCCATCCATAATGTAGACTCTCTTCACCCATAACCTCACTTGTATAGTATATCCTTGATCGCTATCTCACTCTCATTGCTACACCTAAGACTCACCCTATCTATACCCTCTATCTTGCCACTACCCACCACACCCACTGTAAAATAATCAGTAAGCACAGGATGACATTTTCTTCCTTCCTTTCTTTGTTTTCCTCATTACTCTAAGATGTAAATAAGCTACTCTTTGTAAACTACATTTGCTTGAATGTTTATGCCTGTACTTCAGCAACAAATTTTTGTATTCTATTGTACTGTATAATACTGCTATAGATGTGTGTCTGTTATATCTTATTGTGGAGCTTTTCTCCCCAGGCCGCCACTAAAAATGGACTCCATGTCCACTCAGACCGTCCTGGTAAACAAAGTTAAAACAAACAAACAAACAAATAAATAAATAAATAAAATGATGACTAAGCCACTATTGCCTTTAAAACATAATACTGTGAACAAAATAAATGATATACATAAATGTTTGTATTAAGACATGCAATATAGATATTACTTTTGGGGAACTAAATAATGCCTGTAAGTAACACACTCAGCAGTTTCATCTTGCCAGACTCGAACACATGCCTGGGATCAGACCTTACAGAGAGAGTGAGGTACATCAACCATTGACAGTACAGAAAGAAGCATATATGCTATGTCATGAAGAACACCCCTGAAGGGATTACATCAGTATCCTTTTTGGAATAGTTATGGCTCCCCTAATATGGAATATGAGAACCGAAAAAGGTATTCCTGTAGTAATTTCCATTCCTTGCTAAGTCTCTCCTGTCTGTTACAATTGTCTGACCGACATACCTTTCCAGATTCAAGCCCCTGGCCATAACACTCAACATGCTATGGAGCTGTGTATAAACTGTGTCTGCCAGGGGAAATAATAATGGACAAGTATCAGAAAGACAACACTTCCAGACAGGAGCTATGATAGGCTGAGGGATCAATAGAATTTAGAAATGCTACTTTTCACGTATGTGTGATTAAGCTATATCACTGTTTATTGGGTAAGCCACTCTTGTCTGTCAATATTGTTTTGCTCATACACACTCTCAGGTATGAAGCAATGCCTGTTTAATTAAACATGCTAAAGAAGTCAGTGTTAACTGAAGGTACCAAAGGAGAACTCTCAGCACAAACATCGCAGAACAACAATGTTTTGTTACAATTGTCATTTCATACTCTTGATTCATTGTAATATCTCATATATGTTCTGGAATAACACATTTCTTCATCATTATTCAAGTCTGACATTGTTGGATGGGATGGGGGTGAGATTTCCAGTTATGTAGTAGATGTGCGAATTAACATAGATCACTTATGATCATGTTCTAAATGATGCCAGCAAAAATGCATATTTGTTTTCTGACTTGTCTCTATCTTTTTCTGATACATATATATTTTTTTACTCCCATACAGGGATATGGCAATACAAACTCTGGGCCATGTAAAAATTCATTCTCAGATGCTGAGGTTGAGGTTATAGAGCAGGTCATCTGTCAACATGGACCATGCTCTTTCAGAAGGTCATAGCTGATAAGCCCTTCCGTGACTATACCTGGCAGATGGTGGTCGATGATGTGAATGCTGAGGGTAGCCATGGCCATGACTATGGCACCATCGGACATCAGACCAGTGACATGATCAATAAGGCCATAAAATACCAGTATTACAGCACTGGAACAGAGGGATACAGGTGGTGGTCCTGCTACTGAGCCACCATTCACTGAGATGGAGGAGTTCCTGTCTACTATAAGAAATTCAGGCAGCTCATGGGGGCTTTCCCAATGTTCTGCTGCAGATGGGTGCAGAGGTGGAAGATGGCCAAATGGTCCCTACTGCCAATGTTCCAGGTATGCCACACACACACACACACACACATATATATATATATATATATATATATATCATTAGGTACCATGCAACATATGTATGCGGCCATCATGGAGGCACAGACAAGTTCTATCAGAGCCTCAGAAGAGACAGAGTACAGTCTGTTCTGCATTCTGACATGTGAAACTATATAAACCATGATGGTGACTCCCTGGTCAGGATGAATGACACAGTAGATTGTGAAGTGTCTGTAATGGAACATCTGCTTGCGGAGGATTATCATCCATCTGGCCAGAGAACCAGTACATCTTCAGGTACTAGCTGACATGACTGTGCCAGATACCACACCTGTAATAGCAATACTTCCACTTCTCCATCAGTGATTGAGGTGTCCACACCCAGAAGTTAAAACTATGTGGTTGTGGATGTAGCTGTGATGATAACCCATCTAGTAGACATTGATCACTTTCAGGCAGCACCTTGACATATATCCAGGGTACTGTAACTAGCAGTGCAACTCCATGCAGAGGTAGTTCTTGTGGTCAGAGGACAGTGGCAGTGGGCTGAATCCTATCCCATTCATAGCTCACACCTGTTCAGGATGCCAGGGAATAGTGCTTGCACAAATGTGTCATTTGTGTTCCTGCAGACCCACACGTGGTACAAATATCTTAGCTATACCATCTCACACAGACACATATATATAAATCATTAATATTAAAAGATTTGCATCTGTTGCTACTGACTCTGACAAAGCCAGATGTGCTGTTAATCTGACTTTACACACACACACACACACACACACACACACACACACACTTCATTGGTGTCAGACCTACCCTTCTGTAACCCCCATCCCCATCCTGTGTAAGTGATGATGACTGTACCCTGCTCTTTGCCTTTGCACATTTCTTTGTGACTTAGAGCTGCCTATGTCTGATGGGCAGATGCTTGCTTAGTCAGATGCTTACTTTAATCAAAAGTCTTGTACTGATTTGTATTTTTTTCTGTACAAGTTACAATGATTGTTATGTAGGTTGAGTGATCCTTTTTGCAGTTGTAGTAGTGTTCTTATTAATGCAGTCATACTACTCAGGAATTACTACTTGCTCATCACCTTGTGGAAATGATGCTAAGATTGCCCTGGTTATTGCTGGGCTGTCTAAGTGGGACAACGTTTATGTATAATGCGGTCAGTGCTGATCATAAACTCGCTATGTAAATAATGACCATCTAACCAAGGTCAGTTAGGGAACATGGGTATAACATGGCTAGGCTTGTAAAGGCCCTAGGACTTTTAGCATAGTAACTAGTGGTGGATTGTGATATTGGACTGTAGGACTGTGCCCCCCCCCCCAGCTGTAAACCAAATTTAAAAATTCCCAGAACTTACTCCATGCACCATGCGTGCTTAGAAACTTGAATCCAGACTGCTGTTTAACCAGTCCAGATTCAGAAAGAAGGCAGCAGTCTACAGATGCCCCAGAAGTCTATGCAGTTAAAACTGCATAGACTGGAAGGGCATCAGACTTCAAGGTCTGCAGTCTCGGAACAGAATGAGCTGAGGCAGCACATGCACGTGTGTGTGACGCATTCCGGCGCCAAGAAACAGGAACTACTGCATGATATTCTGTGTATTTTAGCGGCAGGATGATTCACTCTCAGGTACTGCTGCTTATTTTGGTGTGTGTGTTTGTGTGTGTGTGTGTGTGTGTGTGTGTGTGTGTGTGTGTGTGTGTGTGTGTGTGTGTGTGTGTGTGCGTGTGTGTGTGTGTGTGTGTGTGTGTATCAATATTTCAGTATTTGAACCTTGTTGTATGAACTGCCCCACTATAAAGCAAAAGGTTGCTGCCAGTACAGTGTTAATGAAAAAAAAAAAATTAACAGAAGTGCTACATATTCAGTGGGTAATGCTTCACATATGCAATATGTTTCTGTTCGACTTCTTTGAGGCAGTCACCAAAGCCGTAGATGAGGATAAGGTGAGGGTAAGTTGTCCAACTTAGACACCCCAGCAATAACCAGGGCAATCTTAGCATCATTTGCAGCCTATCGTGACCTCACCAAGGATTTTGACACCATCCCCCATTCTGGAATTATAGCTAAATTCACTAAACTAGGTATAAATCCCTACGTCACAAGATGGATTGCCAACTGGCTCACTGACAGAACCCACACTGTAAAAGTTGCAGACTCCAAATCTGACCTCAAAGCAGTGACAAGTGGAGTACCACAGGGTTCCGTCCTGGGACCTCTCCTGTTTGATATCTACTTCTCTGAAGTACAGGCTAACACAGAAGGCCTCTGGCTAACAAAGTTCACAGATGACTCCAACTAGGAGCCATAGTCAAGTCCCCAAATGATGTGGACATCCTACAGAAGGGCCTCACTGAGACAGATGCCTGGTGTCAGAGCCATGGCCTTAAGCTCAATGCCAAAAAGTGCAGTGTCATCCCCTTTGGTAAAAACTCTGTACCCGTGAACTACCACATAGGCAGCAATCTACTTAACACCGAATGCATGATAAGAGACCTTGGGACCCAGGTGGATAGTAGTCTCTCCTTTGATAGTCACATCGCCACAGTAGTCAGGAAGTCCTTCTACGTGGCACACCTCATCATAAAAAGGTTCTCATCCAGGAAAAAAAGAGGTCATTGTTCCTCTTTACTCACCACTCATTAGACACATTATAGAGTACAACACCCCTTTTGGAATGTACCTTATAAGACATCTGCAGAAGCTGGAAGGGCCACAGAAGTACCTCACAAAGAGGATTACTGGCCTCAAACAAATGCCCTACATTGACTGCCTCAAAAAACTCCAGCTTTACTCTGTAGCATATCTCCTACTCTGAGGTGATCTTTGCCTAACATATAAATCTATGTTAAACCCAGAGCTGTTGGACATGCTACACCTAAAGAAATCCCAATCCCTCCGAGCTACACTCTCTAGGGACCTAAACCTTGTCACCACAATAAACAGGACACGCTGGAGGGTAAATTCCTGTCCCAGAGACTTCCTATACTCTGGAACAAGCTACTCATCTATGTCAAGCAACGTTCTTCATTAGCACTCTTCAAATAAATCTTGATGAGTGGATGGGAAATAGGAAATACACCCCGGGGATCACTTCTGTGTCTCTGCTGGACAGTGGCACAGGAAAATAACTTTCTTGGGTGGCGTAAGCTGTGAAACCTTGCTGGCTAGGCTTATGTAGGCCCTTGGGTCGATAGCCTAGTACCCACCTATGAACCTATGAACAGGTTTAGAAAACACTACATTTATTTAACTTTTCTTTTTTTGATAAGAACGGCTGAATATGAGTGTCTTTGTTGAACTATGACTAGAGAACTCTACATACACAGCTTATGATTAGCTTGTTTCTTTATTCAAATGTGCCGTACTGCTGACAGTTCTGGAACAGACCATTGCATGGTTGTAGATGTGGCCTGAAAAACAACTTATCACATTTATTTCTTGAGCAAAATACTGCAGCATTTCTTTGCTTTAGCTGTACTTAACTTATGAAATGCTGAATTAAAAGCAAAAAACAATGGAAGCTGGGAGTTCATCCTGGTATTTTTCAGTCTGTCAGTGAAGTAAAATTAGATAAGATAAATATAAAATAAAAACATATGTGATCTAAGATCACATAACTGAGAATGAAGGAATGATGACAGAGTCAGACAGAGGCAGATAAAACACAGTTTGATATTTTAACTAGTTTAGAATTACTTTACACCAAAATGTTGTCATATTTTATGTCAGAATAAGTATTTAACCAATAAGAAAGAAACTTGAAAAAACTGTAATAAATTGCCATGTTAACACATCTTTTGCCTTGGTGTTGCATTTTTAGTGCCCCTTCTGATATCCTGCTCCAAGGATCTGTTGTCTGCTGCCTTTTCTGTTACCTCTGAGAGAGGGCTGTATGCAAAAATTCGATGTCCGTTTCCAAGAAGCTTGAAGTTACAAGTGATGTATTTTGTAACAGTGACCTCACATTCATAGTGGTGACATGAGTTGATGAAAGATTTGGCCTCCATATGATGGCATGTGTACCCCCAGGTGTCTTCATTATACAATGATATAGATGGTATCGTATGAAAGGATGTATATTCCTTTATAAATTAAACTTAAAATGGATTAGGTTGCTGGTAAAAATACCAATAATTTAAAATTTGTCAGTGGTGCCAGAGTAAACTTTAACTATCTAGTCATCTACATCATTTTCAGTTAGCAATGCCTTAGGGTTAGGGAGGGGTTTAAGGATCAGGGTTAACGACAGAGTGTTAAGTTTAGGGAGGAGGATTTACAATTAGGCATAGAGATGCAGGTTAATGATTAGGAATGAGGCTTTAGTGTTGTAGTCAGAGATTTAGGATTAGGGTTGGAGTTTAAAGGTTGGAGGGCAAGGTTTAGGGTAAGGCTTAGGGACAGAAATTTAAGGAGATGGAAAAGGTTTTAGTATTATGCTTAGGTGTGTAGTTTGAGGGTTAGGGAAGGAGGTTTAGGGTTAGGGTTAGGGAGAGATATTTAGGGTAAGAGCCAGAGTTGTAGGGGTAGGCTTTGGCATGTTATAAATTATGTCAGTTACTTACAGTGAGCAGGCATAATTTGCATTTGCATTCTAAGAACTATGATTTGTAAGGGAGTTACTTCTGCATGCTATAAGTAACCAATGGCACTGCCTCTGTTAGTTTGGAATATGACTTCACCATTCATGTACATTTGGGCCACACTTACAACTGTTAATGTTGTTGTTGTTTGTCTTTCAGCTTTTCCCAGTTAGGGGTCACCACAGCGGAACTCCGGTCCACTAATGATTGGCAGTTAGTTTTTACGGTGTCGAGTTGCCAGCCCGATGCCCAACCTTCAACAAAGGCATGCCCATTCAACGCATGTCTTTTGAATGCCCACTCAACCACGAGGAGGGCATGCAGACTCCACACAGAAGGCGCTCCCAACCCATGCCGAGCATCAAAATGGGAGAACCTCTTGCTGTGAGGCAACAACGTTACTGCTGCACCACCATGGCATCCACACTTACAACTGTTAATACAAAGGCTAAAAGGGAATTCACTATCAGCTGTTAGTTCTCAAGACTGCTGATGTCAGAAACCAGAGCAGCCGCTGGAGTGAGAGTATAACAGGGCAACTGGAATACAGACTTTCTTTTGTAACATGTCTCCTTACAAATATGACAAACATGGCCTCTCTACAGGTCCTGATAAGTAAAATATGTAGTTTTACCTTACTATGTCCAACATAAATGCACTGTTTTTGTTCATTTGAAATAGCTGCTTCTACTGATATCCAGGAAAAATCAATTCTTGATATTGGCTTGTCATTTATAATCTCTACTGAATAATATAATGTCCTTCCTCCACTGCTTATCTTGAACAGTGGAATACCTGCATGAACTGTAGTCTTGTAAGGATGATCTGTTAAGTAACTCTAGTCATTAATCATCCTCAGATTAAGTGAGCAAGTAACGCTTTTCAGAAGACTCAGTAACACACAGCCTAAGGCACTCAGTGATACACTAGCCTGATACATATGGGTTGTATCCTGCAAAGGGTACAACAGCTGGCCACTTTTCGATGCTTTCAGGGCACCTTCCACACACCCAAGCCATTAGTCAGCTCAAGATGACCAGATAAAAAGCCCAGACTGGCCACCAAGCCCTACAGAGATTCTTGCCACTCAAGACATTGCTGATCTCAGGCTTTTGACAACTGACTCTCAGGTACTGCTGCTTATTTTAGTGTGTGTGTGTGTGTGTGTGTGTGTGTGTGTGTGTGTGTGTGTGTGTGTGTGTGTGTGTGTGAAATGCCCCAGCTGATATATTCTAGTGGCTAGAAAAAACTCAAGACACCTGGTGGTGGTTAGAGAATACCTCAGGATTTAACTCTGTACCTTGGGTGCAGGTAGCAAGAGCCTGAATTCTCTACCCACCACCATTTGTGAAAACTTTGCAGATTTTTGTCTCATATTTTTGTTCTATTCTGTTCCTCAAAAAATCTGTGGTTTCTGGATTTTTCATTCATTAAATAGTTGATGGTGCGATGGTAGCATCGTTGCCTCCCAGCTAGAGGTTCTCTGGTTTGATTCCTGGCTGGAGTGCCTTCTGTGTGGAGTCTGCATGTCCTCCCTGTGCTTGTATGGGTGTTCTCTGAGTGTTCTGGTGTCCTCCCATGTTACAAAGACGTGTCTGGAGTGTTTCTCTCTGGGCCTCTGCTGAAAATTGGCTTTTGTTCCAAGTCAGACTTTCCTGGTTAACAAATGGTAAATAAATTAAAATGACAGGCATTTGAATTTCAGACTTTGTATTCTTTAGAAAATACATGGTAACGCAAAATCTAAGTTTATAAGATGAATATTTGAAATATGTCCCTATTTTTGGGACTGTATTTCCACATTATTGGCTCTGTCCAGGTTTTTTGTGCTACGGTTGAGAACTATGGTAAGAACTGAATTCACTGAAAATGTTTAGGGGCTGTATTCCCCCATTACTGGCTTTGTCCAGGTGTTTTGTGCTAAGAGGTTGAGAGCTATGGTGAGAACTGAATTCACTGAAGAAAAGTTTAGTGCTGCTTATGCTGAGTCTGCTTGCATTTGATGTAGAAGGTCATGGGTTCTACTCCCATAGTACGTAGATGCATTGGTGATACTGTAATGTGTTGTAAAGGGGGTGGATGCTGCAGTTCTTTTTGGCAAAGATACCTAGTAACTATGAACCTGTTAGTTTGCCATCCATTCCCTATTGCAATATTATTAGCTATCATGTTTTTAATGTAACATAGGCAAATTATTCCTTAAGGGCAGCAGGCACTTTATTTGTAGATGAAACAATGAAGTAGAAGTTATTTGCTAGCAGCAACCTCTTCATTAGTTACACATCTCTTTAATGTGGAACTATTTAGATGACTTTTACTTCTTCAGAGAGTGTGCATATTCACTGATACTGGTGGATTGTAGAAGTTTGAGTAGACTTTTTTGATGGAAATGTTCTGAAATGGGCAGTTTTGTCATTATTTGTGCATGCATTTTGTTTAATTGTTTACTGGAAAAATGTTCAAAACAATAAATTTAAAACACCCTCTAACAACTGTACTGTATTATACAAGGAATATAATTTAATACAAATGGAAGGTGTATCAAAGAACACATGTATGTTTCATGTGCTTGGGGCCTATGAATTGAAAACAGCCCAAAGTTAATCTTTATCTGCCATTGGCAAAATGTATTTTCTTTGAATGTGGGTTTCAATACTGTTTTAATGAATGTGAGTTTCAAGGGCAGAGACGTTTTAATGCTAAGTCTATTTTCATTGTGAGACTGCATTGCTTTGTTTAGCAGATGTCTATTATTGTCTGTGCTGTAAAATGTAAAATAAAACTTTCAAATGAAATCCAAATCATCTCAGAAGTAAAGCAGTATGCCCTTTACAGTGTTTATGGTAAATGGGGTGAAATAGACAAGCAATGGGAGATTTGAATGGCTGCAGGGGGTGGCTCCATTCGCCCATGATTTTCTGAGGGGGGAAGGGTGGCAAACTCAAAGACAGCCCCAGCTGAATTATACCTCTCAACTGTCCAGATATTTGCAGAATGAATAGAATTTTGCTTCTTATTTTTGGTTTGTTCCTCATAAAATGTGTGGTTTTCTGGCAAATCATTTAGGAATGAAGTCATTTAATAATGGCAGACATTGAGTTTCATACTTCATAACCTTCAGAAAAATACACTCTAAAGCAGGACCTGTTATTCTATCAACTGTTATACAAGAGCAATTTTTAGTACTGTTTGTATGTTCCTCCAATATATTTGGCCTTGTCCAGATTTCTTGCATTAAGAGGTTAAGAGGTACATGCAAATAAATTGCGTTATAGAATTAGGAATATCCAAACTTCTCAACTATCCCTGATTTTGGCTGTACTGTTAACTTGAGAAGCTGGCAAAATAAGAGAATCTATACGCATTTCTGAAATAAAAGTAATCTATAACTCGGGTCATTAAAGTTATTTATAATTGGCAATTTTGGAAGAAAATGTGAAAGGTTTACATTTATAAATAACTGTAAAAATTGTCCTTATTTTTGGGCCTTTGTCCCACTTCTGTGTATGGCTTTGTCCAGATTTCTTGCTCTGAGGTTGAGAGGTATGACAAATGTTCAGAGCCATCACCATCAGCCAGAGACATTTCATATTGTGACATACTTGTTGCACCCCACTCCCTCATGTAGTGACTCTGGATGTGTCTAAGCAAGGCAAGGAGCAGTTCTGCAGTGTAAGTGTGCAGAGAATTTCCTCATCCAAGGTAGACACAAGTACTACAGTGGCTTTTCATCTGCCCTTGATTTTGCAGAATGTTCAGGTTTTCTGTCATATTTTTATACTGTTGATGTATGCTTCTTATTATTCAGAAAATGCATGCTGTTGCAGTGCCCTGTTGCACTGTGTTTAAGTAGCAATGTTTAATGACCATCAGGTAAGCTTGTCTGAGATTGTAAGATGCAAGTAAGCTTTAATACCCATACTGTTAAAGAATTACCAACAGTGAATGCCTTTTTGTTGTTGCCATGCCAATAATATTTACATAACTAGATAACGTATAAGACTTAGGTATTGAAATGCATATGCCAGTATTTGCAATAAAGGACAGGATTACAGTATTTTCAGAAGCTCATTACATTTGTTGGAGACTTGCAGTCATCTTTGCATGCTTTACCCGTAAACTAAACAGAATGCAAATCTATCATGTGTGGTCCATAACCTGCGCAGTAATCCTTTAAGCAATTTATCTTGAGCTTGTTTCTTGTTTGCTGTTCATTTTTTACTTTGATCATGTTTGCCCCATGAAACAAATAGATAGCTGTTGTTAGGCAGCAGGTCTTTTTGGATAAGAAACATTTTTACAAGTGGGGGTATCACAGAGATTGTTACTTTCAGCATGTTACTTGGTACTTTTATAAAGCTGAATATAAATTATAATTAGAACTGCAGTGCAAGGAAAAGTGGTTTGAGTTGAATGTTGCTTGTTTTTTTTTTTATACTTGATTTTGACTGGCATTTCAGTAATGTATTTAAAAAGTAATTTATTTTTTTATGCCTCACAATCTTTTTGTTTCCATCTAGATATTAAGTAAGCTGTCATGTAGCCAATGCATTGAAATATTTTTTTTTCTTCTACACTTCATTTTGTCTTGATTGGACTCTCGTAATGATGGTTTGACACCCAGGGCAGGTATTTAATTAAAGTTCCAGCTGTGGTTTTGAACATAGCTCCACCCATTTCTATTTCACCACACCCCTTCCCATTGGCCCCACCCATTCAGCTGTCTCCTGCAGCGCCCTTTGATTTGAAGTCACCAGTCGCCACTGCTAGTTACCTCCTATGAACCTATGAATACACAGTACTGGGTAGGCCAGGCATATGTTAAATACATATTTCTTGAATTGATCTGTAGGATGGTATATTCCATAATTGCTGCCTTCCGTATTAATGCAATTTTCTATTTCTTAGGGATGTGTATGCATGCTTACTCATTTACCTGTGTGGATGATTGTGACATGTGATGCAACACTGTGAGCCTGATTTTCTGAAATGTGATATAACATTGTGGGTGTGGTTTTGACATGGGTCTCCTTTGCCTTGATGTACAGGCTGTATAACATGTGCTGGAATAAGCTATTTTGATATGGATTTCAACAGATTCCTATTCATATTGCATATATCACTTATGAGTTACTGCTAGCATTCCTGTACAGTTGACCAATGTCTCCTTACTGACATACATTAGTTTTTATTTCTTCTTTACAGATTCTTCACTTACCTTGTTTAATGCTGCTGCTGTTTTGTCTCTTATGGGGTTGACTGTATCTGATGCTCACAGAACACAAGCATTACATGATTAAGTAAAGGCCAATAATTTTGCATGCATCACTGTTATAGTTTGTATGTGCTTAGCTTTTTAATTTTTCACCTACGTAGGTAGTGAATGTGTGCACTATCCATTGTCTCTTAGCCAGGGCCATAGTATATTGAGCATGCCTCCATCTACCAGGGTCATCCACTGCTGCTGGCTCTTACTCAGACTCCTCATCTGTGACCCTGCTGACCCCACCTGTGGTGCTGAGAACTCTACTCCTTAGCCTTGCAGTCCTTATTGCAACAGTTTCTTGAAAATTATATTGTGTACATGGCACAGACTGGCAGCATTTTGGTCAAGGTGGCCAGGTTATACTGCAGAGCATCTCAATATGTATAATGACATCAGAACCATGATTTTACTAAGGCAAATAATGATCTATAATATTTCTAGTTTGAGTGTGTACTTCACTGTAAACATGCTCACTGTGGTTATGTGGGTTTCTCATGGCTGTTTTGAACCAAGGTCCCAGTGCATAACCTACATCCCCCACTAGAAGCCCTTCAGGAAAATGTACCCTAGAAAACCTTATATACAGCTCAGAGGTGTGCCATATGTGTAAGTCATGAAAACTGCCAGCATTACCTGCACACATTGTAAATGATCTCTTAGGCATTATAGACCACCTGACAGTTGAAAGTGATATATTTTTCTGTTGATGTACCTCCTTCCTTTTTCACCAGGCCAGGCATTTATTTCAATATATGTGCAGTCTATGCCCCTTAGAACCCCAAGAAAATGTGTTGTGGCATAGAAATGTTGCATGCTGATAGCTCTCTCCTCCAAGATACTTGAAAAACAGATTTGCTCCCTTACACGTTGCAGCATTGCATTAAATAATTGGTGTAATATTCTTGAGGCTGAGGCCTGGGACACCCTTAATATATCCCCTGTGAGTCTCTGATAATGCTAAACATGCTTTGGTTTCTAGTGGGATTTCCCCAGTGTCACAGCTGAAAGTGGTAGAGGTCCACTATTGCCTTCAATGTACCCCTATTCACAGTGTAGTGTCCTAATATTTCAGTATCATGAAGTTCATTATATGAACAATGTGGTTGGAACATACTAGTGATGGACTGTCTTTGCAAACTGGCTTGAATGGGACAGATCAACAAAGGTGCTGCATGTGGATGATATGGCATTACAGGCAGACTCTGAGCACGAACTTCAACAATAGATAGGGGAATGGAATGAAAAACTGAAAGCACATGGAATGAAAGTACAGATAAGACACTGGTAAAAGCATCAAATTGGGGACATCAGAAGATGCTGAGAATTGAGATAGAAGATAGTGGAACAGGTTAATAACTTCAAGTATCTGGCTGGGATTGAATGTTAAGGAGAAGGCAAGTCTGAATGAAGACATCAAAGCTAAAATCAGAAGGGCATTTCTGGTCCAAGAGCCCCCTCGTTGATGCCATTGTCCTAATAGTGGCTACCAGGAAGGAACTAGTTGATGAAAGTTCCTCTGTTCATCCCCCCAACAAGGAGTCCCAGGCCATGGACAGATTTGGGAAGCATGTCTACGCTTTGGGGACCTTCACTTTGAGGTCCCTGAACAACTTGACACATTTCACCAGATTGCAAAGGAATCTTTTGTTATTTGTAGTCAGGCTTTCTGAGGCAGGGACAAATGACTCCCGATTGCCTCCAGAGGGTGACAATTTGGCCTCTGTTCAGGAGCGCTGGAAGGGTTTTCCAAAGAAAGGATCTTTGGACCCTTGATGTTGCAGGCCTCCTCTGCCATGAGTGTGATGTCTGCCATTTGAATTTCTCCCTCTGCCTCTGGGGGAAGACCCACCATGTGTGTCTTGGAAAGTTCCTTGTGATTTCTTGAAGCAAAATTTTCCACATCTCCAGTTATTCCTAGAGAAGGATCTTTGGGTAGGGGGTGGAAAACTGCATTGCCCACTGCAGAAAGGATCTTTCCATACTTTTCACACCTGGACAAAGTAGTTTTTACTTTGGAGCCAAAAAAAGAGGTGCTGTCAAAATGAGCATTGGTGAATGTAGACGTAAAAGGCTCTGCAAAATCACATAAGTTCATCCAGGTGTGTCTACTGATGGCTATTCCCAAACCCATTGCCCTTGAGGTTCCTTCTGCTACATTGGAAATCAGCATCATGGATGAGTTTGATATCATTTGAAGGGTTGCCAGCTGTGAGGTGACCGAAACCTTCACCTCCTCAGACATGGTTCCTGCAAGGGTATCTGAGAGTTCCTTTATCAGCCAGCATAGAGTGTCAGGTGTAGTATATGACAGAAGAATACCAAAGAAGCTGAGAAGTAAGGTATACATAACAGTGGTGTGACCCGTACTACTGTATGATACAGAAACCTGGGCAGTAAAGGCAGAGCAGATGAGAAAGCTAGAGGTGATAGAAATGAAGTGCCTGAGAAGGGTGCTAGGATGCACATTGTGGGACAGATGAAGAAATAAGGAAGAGCAGAACCCAAAGTAGCTCCAATTGTGGAAAAGATCAAAGAGAACAATTTATGGTGGTTCAGGCACGTATGCAGAAAAGCAGAAGACAATTCAGACAAGAGTGTGAACTGAACTACACATGCTGAGAGAAGTTTTTATTGCATTTTTTAAGCTTAAACACCACAGAATATTTATATCAAGGAAAGCACTTTAAAATATTGCACTTACAATTCTTTGCTGAATTCTTTACTTGCTTTTGTTTACTAACTTGGATTTTACAACATTGTTACAGTTTGTTCTGGAAAAGCTGCTCCATTTTTTAAGCTTGAACACCACAAAATATTTATATCCAGGAAAACACTTTAATTATTGCATTTATAATTGTTTGTTGAATTCTGCACTTCTTTTGTTTATTAAATTGGATTTTATAACATTTTTACAGTTTGTTCAGGAAAACCTGCTGCCTTTCTGTATTGCACAGTCATCTGACTAACTATGTATCAGTTTACACCCCCCTACTTATTTTTGTTTCTATTTATCCTTTTGTTGAATAGGTTACTCCTACTAGGCTAGTAACTTTTTTCTCTGGGTAGACAGGTGATATTTACACTGCTAGAGGATATTCAGTAAGTACATTGGAAAATTTCCCCTTCTTAGACAGATGAGGTATTGGTTTAACATGTCTTCTGAGGAACAACACATTCAGGAATGCAACATGCCCTTTATGGCTGCACTGCAGTGTCAGCAATCAGTCTACCTGGTGTGGGAATAGAACCCACAGATTCTTGTACCTTTCCATCTAATTTTACACTTTTAAAACTTTTTTACATTGAACTGCAGTTCAGTTAAAGTAGCTGACATGCATTACTTAGTCACCTGGTCATTTGTTTAGCTAATATAGCCTCTATTTTGTTACTTTGCATATTCCCCTTTGTTAATTCAGTAAAGTGATCTCAGTTGAGCTAATAAAATTGTTTTCCTTGTTTCTTTCCACACTTTTTCCTACCTTTACAACTTAATCTTACATTAAAGTACAGGTCTTTTTAATTCCACCTCCCAGTTATATAAATGTAAACCATGAAGTTAAGCAGTGGTACATCACTGCATGTCTAAGCTAATCTCATAGCTATTGTAGACTAATTACTTACTATCACCTGGTGTTTGTATTCAAACCAAATTT